>NC_138294.1:1340000-1377500 GCF_965601325.2 Salmo salar
GCAATCATAGAATACATTAATTATAGAACACTGTACATTTGGTGCTTTGGAAATCTTTGTCAATTCTCCATTCAAAGCTTTCCTAACATCACATTTCTATTGAGGAACAACAAAATTACATTATTAGCCCGAAGAAAAAAACGGATGAGGACTTGCTTGCTTATATTTCAACTCTCCTCACCCCCCAACTTCCTCTCCTCCTCTTCTGTCTCTCTACCAGCCTCATCCCTCGCACCGCTGGTCTGTCCTCACCTATTGGGCCTCTGGGGCCAATAATTCCTCTTACCCTCTCTCTCTCTCTCTCTCTCTCTCTCTCTCTCTCTCTCTCTCTCTCTCTCTCTCTCTCTCTTTCTCTCCCTGACCTATCACACGCTCTGCTGGGTTATAAGGGACAGGACATAGTCTGATAGATTCAGCTTCTCCTGTCTCGTACTCGCCATTCATGAAGCAATAAGAACACAGACAGAGAGAAACTGAGGATAAATATTCCTCTCCTTTTCCTCTGATGTATGAACAACATAGAGTCACTGTGGGGGGAGGATGGAGAGGAGAGGAGAAGAGGAGAGGGGGAAGAGAAGAAGAGGAGAGGGGGAAGAGAAGAAGAGGGGAGGGGGAAGGGGAGATGAAGGGAGAAGAGGAGAGGGGGAAGAGAAGAAGAGGAGAGGGGGAAGAGAAGAAGAGGGGAGGGGGAAGGGGAGATGAAGGGAGAAGAGGAGAGGGGGAAGAGAAGAAGAGGAGAGGGAGGGGGAGATGAAGGGAGAAGAGGAGAGGGAGAAGAGAAGAAGAGGAGAGGGGGAAGAGAAGAAGAGGGGAGGGGGAAGGGGAGATGAAGGGAGAAGAGGAGAGGGAGAAGGGGAGATGAAGGGAGAAGAGGAGAGGGGGAAGAGAAGAAGAGGAGAGGGGAAGAGAAGAAGAGGGGAGGGGGAAGGGGAGATGAAGGGAGAAGGGGAGAGGGGGAAGAGAAGAAGAGGGGAGGGGGAAGGGGAGATGAAGGGAGAAGGGGAGAGGGGGAAGAGAAGAAGAGGGGAGGGGGAAGGGGAGATGAAGGGAGAAGGGGAGAGGGGGAAGAGAAGAAGAGGAGAGGGGGAAGAGAAGAAGAGGGGAGGGGGAAGGGGAGATGAAGGGAGAAGATGAGAGGGGGAAGGGAAGAAGAGGAGAGGGAAAAGGGGAGATGAAGGGAGAAGAGGAGAGGGGGAAGAGAAGAAGAGGAGAGGGGGAAGAGAAGAAGAGGGGAGGGGGAAGGGGAGATGAAGGGAGAAGAGGAGAGGGGGAAAGGAAGAAGAGGAGAGGGAAAAGGGGAGATGAAGGGAGAAGAGGAGAGGGGGAAGAGAAGAAGAGGAGAGGGGGAAGAGAAGAAGAGGGGAGGGGGAAGGGGAGATGAAGGGAGAAGAGGAGAGGGGGAAGGGAAGAAGAGGAGAGGGACAGGGAGATGAAGGGAGAAGAGGAGAGGGAGAAGGGGAGATGAAGGGAGAAGAGGAGAGGGAGAAGGGGAGATGAAGGGAGAAGAGGAGAGGGGGAAGAGAAGAAGAGGAGAGGGGAAGAGAAGAAGAGGGGAGGGGGAAGGGGACATGAAGGGAGAAGAGGAGAGGGGGAAGAGAAGAAGAGGGGGAGGGGGAAGGGGAGATGAAGGGAGAAGAGGAGAGGGGGAAGGGAAGAAGAGGAGAGGGAAAAGGGGAGATGAAGGGAGAAGAGGAGAGGGGGAAGAGAAGAAGAGGAGAGGGGGAAGAGAAGAAGTGGAGAGGGGGAAGAGAAGAAGAGGGGAGGGGGAAGGGGAGATGAAGGGAGAAGAGGAGAGGGGGAAGGGAAGAAGAGGAGAGGGACGGGGAGATGAAGGGAGAAGAGGAGAGGGAGAAGGGGAGATGAAGGGAGAAGAGGAGAGGGGGAAGAGAAGAAGAGGAGAGGGGGAAGGGGAGATGAAGGGAGAAGAGGAGAGGGGGAAGAGAAGAAGGGGAGAGGGGGAAGGGGAGATGAAGGGAGAAGAGGAGAGGGGTGTCGTGTCTTTGGGGTACCATTAAACTGAAGACATGTTTATCAATTAACTCCCTGTAATTATTATCACGCGATCAAACTGATTCATCGTTTAATTGTAATTAACTACGAGATCGGGGCACCAAGGAAAATATTCAGATTACAAAGTTATAATTTTCCTAATATAACTCTCCTATATTATAACATTATATATTATATTCTATTATAGTATAGGCCGATTATCTTTTGGTTTAAATGGTGTATTTTACCTCGCGTCCAGTCTCATTCCAAACGTTGTAAATTGTTGTATCTGCACGAACCCAGTCTTTACTAAGAGTCATCCATACATCAATTGTCTTAAAATCATTTATTTACTAAACTAAGTAATTCACAGAAAGTATACAAACAGTAATTATCGTCACAAAGAATTGGTAGAGTAATGTGCCCTAGTGGTCTAAACAGGCGTGGCTGGTGTCTTGTAGAACAATGGGTCATAAAATGTTAGCTGAGGATGCACACCTACAGAGTTCATTAATATTAACAATTGATATGCTAATCCTTTGCACATGAACGCTCACTCATTCGAGAACAATTGCAATCAATATATATTTACGCTCAGTGTGTCATCGGGATCCTTGTTGGAGCGTCGTTCTGTTGGAGAGTTCTCTCTCTCTCTCTCTCTCTCTCTCTCTCGGTTAGAATGGATCTTTCAAAGCGACATTCATTAATGTCGTTATAGAATGGGTGTTTCGTTGGTCTTCGCGTTCAATGATATAATTTACTTAGCTGCAGACTAATAATTAATATCCAAGACTTGTTCTTATTCTGTCGGTATCGATTGTCTAAAAGTTAACCACGTGGTATAGTTCACTTTCAGTGGAGTACTTGGATGGTCAAACCTATTGGCCAACTCGTAATGGAGTGGAGGCCGGGTCTGGAGAAATGTAAATCAGGGTGGGTTTTATAGTGACATAGAACAGCTTGTCACATGACGCCTGGTCCTGTCTGTGTCCCTGGGGGCGTGCTGATGACTGAGTTAAGCTTGGTACAGAAATAGAATTCTATCACATTAACATCAGTACATAGCATCTCAATGTATTACAAATAGCTTTATCCTTATTAATACATTCTATACAACCATGTGGATGCAAGTCTCAAGGCTGAGGCTATTATATAAACCGTTTTATGGTAATATGGCTATATTGTCTCTTCTGAGTATCACAAAATTGTACCAAGCGGACCAGTTCGTAGCTGGATTCTTCACCAGTCTTCCATACCTTCTCCAGAACACAAATGTCGCTTGGCTCCCCAATTCTGTGAGTTGGAAAAATTTCCTGTGTCTCTCTATGGGCCATGTGGCCAGAGACTCTCCTGGAATTTTACCACTCCTTCACACAGGGACTGGGTGGGGGAAGGTAGGTTGGGGGATGGTGCAAAGGGGGGAGGGGGTCAACTGTCCTCCCTGTACTCAAAGAGGCCAACATCATGACAGGGGGAAGGGGAGATGAAGGGAGAAGAGGAGAGGGGGACGGGAAGAAGAGGAGAGGGGTAGAGAAGATAAGGAGAGGGGGACGGGGAAAAGAGGAGAGGGGGAAGAGAAGAAGAGGAGAGGGGGAAGAGGAGATGAAGAGAGAATAGGAGCGGAATAGAGGATGGAGGGAGAAGAGGAGGAGGGAGAGGATGAAGTGAGAAGAGGAGAGGGGGAGATGATGAAGGGAGAAGAGGAGAAGAGGAGAGGACGGAGGGAGAAGAGAAGAGGGGTAGAGGATGAAGTGAGAAGAGGAGAGGGGAAGAGGATGAAAGGATTTGCAGAAATCCTTTCCAACTGCCAATCTCTCATATTGGCAAAAGATGGAAGGAGTGTTGGAACGTAACAAACTAAATTACAGTTATCGAAAATGTATACTTAATGGAATTTATATATAAGCTTATATTTAGAATTTATTATACAAGAGACAGATTTCACATATTCTACAGCACAAAGGCAGAGTCAAGTCTTAAGTGTATAACTGACAATGACTAAATAATGAATGAGTTGTGGGAATAATATCAAGTTATGGGCAGAGTTAGAAGGCTGGCTGTCAAAAGTGTTACAATGGAAGATTACTTTTAATCCGCCTGCTGTGTATTTCAAGACATGCCATACGAGGTCGCGGAGAGATACCTAATATGTAGGACAATATTATTTTTGTCACTTATATTAAAAAGAAACTATTACTTAATTAATAAATACTGGAAGTAAAATGATAATCCAACATTAAAAGAATGGAAGTGTCACATCCTGACCATGGTAAGCTGTTATTTTCCATGGTAGAGTAGGTCAGGGTGTGACAGGGGGCTTTATTCTATGTGTTCTATTTCTATGTTCTTAAGTTCTAGTTTTTGCATTTCTATGTTGGTTTGTTTGGGATGATCTCCCATTAGAGGCAGCTGATCCTCGTTGTCTCTAATTTGAGATCATACTTAAGTAGGGGTTTTCCTTCCTGGGTTTTGTGGGTGATTATTTTTGAGTAGTGTTTGTTTCTCCTCTGTGTCACGGTTTGTTATTTTGACTATTCAGTTATTTGAGGTATTACATAGTTTCACAGAGTAAATAAAATGTGGAACTACACACACGCTGCACCTTGGTCCTCTCCTTTTGACAGCCGTGACAGGAAGAACCAAACGCTTAATAATTTAAATATTGAAACAAATCTGTCTACAGACCGAAAAAAAATAAAACAATCTGAAGACATGTAGCAGAGTCTTACAAGCATTGGAAACAACACTGGGTGTTGATACAGTGAGAACAACATTGGGTTTGGATACAGTGGAAACAGCATTGGGTGTGGATACAGTGGAAACAGCATTGGGTGTGAATACAGTGAGAACAACACTGGGTGTGGATAGAGTGTCGGGGAAGGACTGCCCGTTCCATGATCTCGCCATCACGGTTGACAACTCCCTTGTGTCCTCCTCCCAGAGTGCTAAGAGCCTCGGCGTGACCCTGGACAACACCCTGTCGTTCTCCACTAACATCAAGGCGGTGACCCGATCCTGTAGGTTCATGCTCTACAACATTCGCAGAGTACGACCCTGCCTCACACAGGAAGCGGCGCAGGTCCTAATCCAGGCCGTTGTCATCTCCCGTCTGGATTACTGCAACTCGCTGTTGGCTGGGCGCCCTGCCTGTGCCATTAAACCCCTACAACTCATCCAGAACGCCGCAGCCCGTCTGGTGTTCAACCTTCCCAAGTTCTCTCACGTCACCCCGCTCCTCCGCTCTCTCCACTGGCTTCCAGTCGAAGCTCGCATCTGCTACAAGACCATGGTGCTTGCCTACGGAGCTGTGAGGGGAACGGCACCTCCGTACCTTCAGGCTCTGATCAGGCCCTACACCCAAACAAGGGCACTCCATTCATCCACCTCTGGCCTGCTCGCCTCCCTACCTCTGAGGAAGCACAGTTCCCGCTCAGCCCAGTCAAAACTGTTCGCTGCTCTGGCACCCCAATGGTGGAACAAGCTCCCTCACGACGCCAGGACAGCGGAGTCAATCACCACCTTCCGGAGTCACCTGAAACCCCACCTCTTTAAGGAATACCTGGGATAGGATAAAGTAATCCTTCTAACCCCCCCTTAAAAGATTTAGATGCACTATTGTAAAGTGGTTGTTCCACTGGACATTATAAGGTGAATGCACCAATTTGTAAGTCGCTCTGGATAAGAGCGTCTGCTAAATGACTTAAATGTAAATGTAAATGAGTGAGAACAACATTGGGTTTGGATACAGTGGAAACAGCATTGGGTGTGAATACAGTGGGAACAACACTGGGTGTGGATACAGTGAGAACAACACTGGGTGTGGATACAGTGGGAACAACACTGGGTGTGGATACAGTGGGAACAACACTTGGTGTGGATACAATGGAAACAACACTGGGTGTGGATACAGGGGGAACAACACTGGGTGTGGATACAGTGGGAATAACACTGGGTGTGGATACAATGGAAACAACACTGGGTGTGGATACAGTGAGAACAACATTGGGTGTGGATACAGTGAAAACAACGCTGGGTGTGGATACAGTGAGAACAACACTTGGTATGGATACAGTGAAAACAACACTGGGTGTTGCCACAGTGAGAACAACACTGGGTGTGGATACAGTGAGAACAACACTGGGTGTGGATACAGTGGGAACAACACTGGGTGTGGATACAGTGGGAACAACACTGGGTGTGCATACACTGAGAACAACACTGGGTGTTGCCACAGTGAGAACAACACTGGGTGTGGATACAGTGGGAATAACACTGGGTGTGGATACAGTGGGAACAACACTGGGTGTGGATACAGTGGGAACAACACTGGGTGTGGATACAGTGGGAACAACACTGGGTGTGGATACAGTGGGAATAACACTGGGTGTGGATACAGTGGAAACAACACTGGGTGTGGATACAGTGAGAACAACATTGGGTGTGGATACAGTGGGAACATCAAATCAAATGTATTTATATAGCCCTTCTTACATCAGCTGATATCTCAAAGTGCTGTACAGAAACCCAGCCTAAAACCCCAAACAGCAAGCAATGCAGGTGTAGAAGCACGGTGGCTAGGAAAAACTCCCTAGAAAGGCCAAAACCTAGGAAGAAACCTAGAGAGGAACCAGGCTATGAGGGGTGGCCAGTCCTCTTCTGGCTGTGCCGGGTGGAGATTATAAAAGCACATGGCCAAGATGTTCAAATGTTCATAAATGACCAGCATGGTCAAATAATAATAATCATAGTAGTTGTCGAGGGTGCAACAAGTCAGTAACACAAGAATAAGTGTCAGTTGGCTTTTTCATAGCCGATCTTTGAGAGTATCTCTACCACTCCTGCTGTCTCTAGAGAGTTGAAAACAGCAGGTCTGGGACAGGTAGCACGTCCGGTGAACAGGTCAGGGTTCCAGCAGGTCTGGGACAGCAGGTCTGGGACAGGTAGCACGTCCGGTGAACAGGTCAGGGTTCCAGCAGGTCTGGGACAGCAGGTCTGGGACAGGTAGCACGTCCGGTGAACAGGTCAGGGTTCCATAGCCGCAGGCAGAACAGTTGGAAGTGGAGCAGCAGCACGACCAGGTGGACTGGGGGCAGCAAGTAGTCATCAAGCCAGGTAGTCCTGAGGCATGGTCCTAGGGCTCAAGTCCTCCGAGAGAGCGGAAGAAAGAAAGAGAGAAAGAGAGAATTAGAGAGAGCATATTTAAATTCACACAGGACAATGGAAAAGACAAGAGAAATACTCCAGATGTGACAGACTGACACTAGCCCCCGACACATAAACTACTGCAGCATAAATACTGGAGGCTGAGACAGGAGGGATCAGGAGACACTGTGGCCCCATCCGATGAAACCCCCGGACAGGGCCAAACAGGTAGGATATAACCCCACCCACTTTGCCAAAGCACAGCCTCCACACCACTGGGTGTGGATTGGATACAGTGAGAACAACAGTGGGTGTGGATACAGTGAGAACAACAGTGGGTGTGGATACAGTGGGAACAACATTGGGTGTGGAGTATCATTCCCCCCCACCTCTAAAGACATAGTATCATTCCCCCCCACCTCTAAAGACATAGTATCATTCCCCCCCACCTCTATAGACATAGTATCATTCCCCCCCACCTCTAAAGACATAGTATCATTCCCCCCCACCTCTAAAGACATAGTATCATTCCCCCCACCTCTATAGACATAGTATCATTCCCACCCCCCACCTCTATAGACATAGTATCATTCCCCCCCCTCTAAAGACATAGTATCATTCCCCCCACCTCTATAGACATAGTATCATTCCCCCCACCTCTATAGACATTGTATCATTCCCCCCCCTCTAAAGACATAGTATCATTCCCCCCACCTCTATAGACATAGTATCATTCCCCCCCACCTCTATAGACATAGTATCATTCCCACCCCCCACCTCTAAAGACATAGTATCATTCCCCCACCTCTATAGACATAGTATCATTCCCCCCCCACCTCTAAAGACATAGTATCATTCCCCCCACCTCTATAGACATAGTATCATTCCCCCCCACCTCTATAGACATAGTATCATTCCCCCCACCTCTATAGACATAGTATCATTCCCCCCCACCTCTATAGACATAGTATCATTCCCCCCCCACCTCTAAAGACATAGTATCATACATCCCCCCACCTCTATAGACATAGTATCATTCCCACCCCCCACCTCTAAAGACATAGTATCATTCCCCCCCACTTCTCTAGACATAGTATCATTCCCCCCCCTCTAAAGAATTGGTATCATTCCCCCCCACCTCTAAAGACATAGTATCATTCCCCCCCACCACTAAAGACATAGTATCATTCCCCCCCCCTCTAAAGACATAGTATCATTCCCCCCCCACCTCTAAAGACATAGTATCATTCCCCCCAGACATAGTATCATTCCCCCCACCTCTAAAGACATAGTATCATTCCCCCCACCTCTAAGACATAGTATCATTCCCCCCCACCTCTAAAGACATAGTATCATTCCCCCCCCCACCTCTATAGACATAGTATCATTCCCCCACCTCTATAGACATAGTATCATTCCCCCCCCACCTCTAAAGACATAGTATCATTCCCCCCCACCTCTAAAGACATAGTATCATTCCCCCCCACCTCTATAGACATAGTATCATTCCCCCCCACCTCTATAGCCATAGTATCATTCCCCCCCACCTCTATAGACATAGTATCATTCCCACCCCCACCTCTAAAGACATAGTATCATTCCCCCCACCTCTATAGACATAGTATCATTCCCCCCCCCACCTCTATAGACATAGTATCATTCCCCCCCACCTCTATAGACATAGTATCATTCCCCCCCACCTCTATAGACATAGTATCATTCCCCCCCCACCTCTAAAGACATAGTATCATTCCCCCCACCTCTATAGACATAGTATCATTCCCACCCCCCACCTCTATAGACATAGTATCATTCCCCCCCACCTCTATAGACATAGTATCATTCCCCCCCTCTAAAGACATAGTATCATTCCCCCCCACCTCTAAAGACATAGTATCATTCCCCCCCACCTCTATAGACATAGTATCATTCCCCCCCTCTAAAGACATAGTATCATTCCCCCCCCACCTCTAAAGACATAGTATCATTCCCCCCCACCTCTATAGACATAGTATCATTCCCCCCACCTCTAAAGACATAGTATCATTCCCCCCCCACCTCTATGGACATAGTATCATTCCCCCCACCTCTATAGACATAGTATCATTCCCCCCCACCTCTATAGACATAGTATCATTCCCCCCACCTCTAAAGACATAGTATCATCCCCCCCACCTCTATAGACATAGTATCATTCCCCCCACCTCTAAAGACATAGTATCATTCCCCCCACCTCTAAAGACATAGTATCATTCCCCCCACCTCTAAAGACATAGTATCATTCCCCCTCCACCTCTATAGACATAGTATCATTCCCCCCCACCTCTAAAGACATAGTATCATTCCCCCCCCCACCTCTATAGACATAGTATCATTCCCCCCACCTCTATAGACATAGTATCATTCCCCCCCACCTCTAAAGACATAGTATCATTCCCCCCCAACTCTAAAGACATATTATCATTCCCCCCACCTCTAAAGACATAGTATCATTCCCCCCCACCTCTATAGACATAGTATCATTCCCCCACCTCTATAGACATAGTATCATTCCCCCACCTCTATAGACATAGTATCATTCCCCCCCCCACCTCTATAGACATAGTATCATTCCCCCCACCTCTATAGACATAGTATCATTCCCCCCACCTCTAAAGACAATATCATTCCCCCCCACCTCTAAAGACATAGTATCATTCCCCCCACCTCTAAAGACATAGTATCATTCCCCCCACCTCTAAAGACATAGTATCATTCCCCCCACCTCTAAAGACATAGTATCATTCCCCCCACCTCTATAGACATAGTATCATTCCCCCCACCTCTAAAGACATAGTATCATTCCCCCCACCTCTAAAGACATAGTATCATTCCCCCCCACCTCTATAGACATAGTATCATTCCCCCCACCTCTATAGACATAGTATCATTCCCCCCACCTCTAAAGACATAGTATCATTCCCCCCCCACCTCTAAAGACATAGTATCATTCCCTCCACCTCTAAAGACATAGTATCATTCCCCCCACCTCTAAAGACATAGTATCATTCCCCCCCACCTCTAAAGACATAGTATCATTCCCCCCACCTCTATAGACATAGTATCATTCCCCCCACCTCTATAGACATAGTATCATTCCCCCCCCACCTCTATAGACATAGTATCATTCCCCCCACCTCTATAGACATAGTATCATTTCCCCCCACCTCTAAAGACATAGTATCATTCCCCCCACCTCTAAAGACATAGTATCATTCCCCCCACCTCTAAAGACATAATATCATTCCCCCCACCTCTAAAGACATAGTATCATTCCCCCCACCTCTAAAGACATAGTATCATTCCTCCCCACCTCTATAGACATAGTATCATTCCCCCCACCTCTATAGACATAGTATCATTCCCCCCACCTGTAAAGACAGTATCATTCCCCCCACCTCTAAAGACATAGTATCATTCCCCCCACCTCTAAAGACATAGTATCATTCCCCCCCACCTCTATAGACATAGTATCATTCCCCCCACCTCTATAGACATAGTATCATTCCCCCCACCACCTCTAAAGACATAGTATCATTCCCCCCACCTCTAAAGACATAGTATCATTCCCCCCACCTCTATAGACATAGTATCATTCCCCCCACCTCTATAGACATAGTATCATTCCCCCCCCACCTCTAAAGACATAGTATCATTCCCCCCACCTCTAAAGACATTGTATCATTCCCCCCACCTCTATAGACATAGTATCATTCCCCCCACCTCTATAGACATAGTATCATTCCCCCCCCACCTCTAAAGACATAGTATCATTCCCCCCACCTCTAAAGACATAGTATCATTCCCCCCACCTCTATAGACATAGTATCATTCCCCCCACCTCTAAAGACATAGTATCATTCCCCCCACCTCTAAGTGTGTGTCAGTGCTGTGTGTAAGTTGACTATTCAAACAGTTTGTAGTTTCCAACACATGAATGTTTCTAATAAAAACAAGAAGTGATGCAGTCAGTCTCTCCTCAACTCATAGCCAAGAGAGACTGACATCCATAGTATTAATATCAGCCCTCTGACTACGATGCAGAGCAAGACGTGCAGCTATGTTCTGGGCCAGCTGCAGCTTAACTAGGTCTTTTGTTTTTGCAGAACTTGACCATATGACTGGACAATAATCAAGATAAGATAAAACTGGAGCCTGCAGGACTTGCTTTGTCAGATTAACACCCCTACTCTTACAATAAGTGCAATGGGATCTTCAATGACCTCAGAGAGTCAGGACACCTGTTTAACATCCCATCCGAAAGACAGCACCCTGTCATGGTGAATTGGGATATTTTTTAGACCAGAGCAAAGAGTGCCTCCTACTGGCCCTCCAACACCACTTCCAGCAGCATTTGGTCTCCCATCCAGGGACTGACCAGGACCAACCCTGCTTAGCATCAGAAGCAAGCCAAGAGTGGGATGCAGGGTGGTACGCTGCTGGCATAACAGGTATACAGCAACACCTCCCCCATAAGCATTCCTGTCTTTTCTATAGATACTGTATCCTTGTATTGCTACTGCTGTATCATCAAATGAATTATCTAAGTGACACTCAGAAATGGCCAACGTTATGAATGTTATCTGATGTTAGCAAGTTATTGATTTCCTGAACCTTATTTATAAGGCTACATATATTAATATGGCCTATTTCCAGCCCTTTCCTGGGTAGTTGATCAAATATAGTCATAATATGGAAAAGAGCAAACAAAGCAAGAGAAAAAAATATACATTCAACATTCATTCAGCAATTGGTGTGTGTGTGTGTGTGTGTTGTGGAGTTGAAGCTACAAACCCATAGGCTTGGCTCTCTCATCCCCTCCAGGCTTCTGGGAGGTAGGGTGGACAATGAGCCTGTCATAGGGGATGTAAGCAATGTCTCCAGGCGCTCTGGCAGCTTTCATGGCTGGAATAGATTCTTTCCTCTTCTGTCACACAGATTCAGGATAGTCCTCTTTGAGGAAGATGAACATTCCACTCAAGTTCTTGGCTCTATCCAGAACAGCTACCTCAGGAACTTGACTACTATCGTCATGGGCCTGTCACCTGGGCCGATGGTGAGTTTTCCAGTCCTGTGGGCACTCTCCACCTCAATTGTCCTGTGGTTCATCTTCAGTTTCTCAGAGATAGTTTCCTTCACTTTGTCCTCAGGTTTTGTGAAGATTCTGCTATTCTGTCCACAACAACGTTGTTCAGCCTTGATTGTCCC
The DNA here is from genome assembly GCF_965601325.2 of Salmo salar. NCBI lineage: Eukaryota > Metazoa > Chordata > Actinopteri > Salmoniformes > Salmonidae > Salmo > Salmo salar. The sequence goes on from NC_138294.1 coordinate 1,352,379, forward strand.
TTGAGATAATCTGCTTTATTTGTCATTGTTAACATGGATTCACATACATAACCAATATCCTCTCTCAATGAATTACAGATGGCTGTCATCTTGCCATTATCCTGTTTAGACTCATCAAGCTGACCATGGGAGAACTGCAGACTGTTCTTCAGGTCCTGGACCTCTCTGGTCAGGTTGTCCATTCTTTTATTAGTGAATTTCACCAGTATTTGGACACAACACTTTAAGCTATTTTCTTGTTGTTGTAACAACTTTTTTGTAGAACTCTTTTTATTTGTTTAACCTCTTTGGGCTGGGGGATCTCTTAAGCTCGAATCCCGCTCGAATCCCGTTACCGGGATATATTTGACAACATCCAGTGAAATTGCAGAGCGCGAAATTCCCCAAAATACTAAATTCTAATATTTAATAATAAAATAAAGCTTAACCTGTTATGGCTAGGGGGCAGTATTTTCACGGACGGATAAAAAACATACCCGATTTAATCTGATTAGTACTCCTGCCCAGAAACTAGAATATGCATATAATTATTAGCTTTGGATAGAAAACACTCCAAAGTTTCTAAAACTGTTTGAATGGTGTCTGTGAGTATAACAGAACTCATTTGGCAGGCCAAAACCTGAGAAGATTCTGTACAGGAAGTACCCTGTCTGACCATTTCTTGGCCTTGTTGATTATCTCTATCTATTACAGGGGATCTCTGCTGTTACGTGACACTTTCTACGGCTCACATGGACTCTCAGAAGGCGGCAAAATGCTGAATCGTGGCTTTGCAGGCTCTGGCTGAAACAAAGTAGCGTGTTTGGATAGTGGCTGGTTACAGTACTGTGAGACTCAGGCTCGTGCCCGCGTCGACCGAAAGCTTTGTTTTCTTTCCTCTGTTTAGCTAAACGGAGATTCCCGGTCGGAATATTATCGCTTTTTTACGAGAAAAATGGCATAAAAATGGATTTTAAACAGCGGTTGACATGCTTCGAAGTACGGTAATGGAATATTTAGAAATCTTTTGTCACGAATTGCGCCATGCTCGCGACCCTGATTTACCATTTCGGATAGTGTCTTGGAACGCACGAACAAAACGCCGCAATTTGGATATAACGATGGATTATTTTGGACCAAACCAACATTTGTTATTGAAGTAGCAGTCCTGGGAGTGCATTCTGACGAAGACAACAAAGGTAATGAAACTTTTGTAATAGTAAATCGGAGTTTGATCAGGGCTAAACTTGGTCGGTGTCTAAATGGCTAGCCGTGATGGCTGGGCTATCTACTGAGAATATTGCAAAATGTGCTTTCACCGAAAAGCTATTTTAAAATCGGACATATCGAGTGCATAGAGGAGTTCTGTATCTATAATTCTTAAAATAATTGTTATGTTTTTTGTGAACGTTTATCGTGAGTAATTTAGTAAATTCACCGGATGTTTGCGGGGGGTATGCTAGTTCTGAACGTCACATGCTAATGTAAAAAAGCTATTTTGTGATATAAATATGAACTTGATTGAACAAAACATGCATGCATTGTATAACATAATGTCCTAGGGTTGTCATCTGATGAATATCATCAAAGGTTAGTGCTGCATTTAGCTGTGGTTTGTTTTTTGTGACATTATATGCTAGCTTGAAAAATGGGTGTCTGATTATTTCTGGCTGGGTACTCTGCTGACATAATCTAATGTTTTGCTGTCGTTGTAAAGCCTTTTTGAAATCGGACAGTGTGGTTAGATTAACGAGAGTCTTGTCTTTAAAATGCTGTAAAATAGTCATATGTTTGAAAAATGGAAGTTTTTGTATTTTTGAGGAATTTGCAATTCGCGCCACGCCCATCATTGGATATTGGAGCAGGTGTTCCGCTAGCGGAACGTCTAGATGTAAGAGGTTTAACTTCTTGTTAATCCAGCCGCTGTGTCAGATTTCAAAAAGGCTTTACGGCGAAAGCAGACCATGCGATTATCTGAGGACAGCGCCCTGCATACAAACACATGAAAAAAAAAATTCAACCAGGCAGATGCGACACAAAAGTCAGCAATAACAATATAACTAATGCCTTACCTTTGAAGATCTTCTTCTGTTGGCACTCCAAAACGTCCCAGAAACATCACAAATGGTCCTTTTGTTCGATAATGTCCTTCTTTATGTCCCAAAAATGTCAATTTATTTGGCGCGTTTGATTAAAAAATACACCGGTTTCAACTCGCCCAACATGCCTACAAAGTATCTAATAAGTTACCTGTAAACTTGGTCCAATCATTTCAAACAACATTCCTAATCCAACCTCAGGTACCCTAAAATGTAAATAATCAATAAAATTTAAGACGGAATAAATTGTTTCTAATACCGGATAAAAACAACGAAAACAGTCCACCTAGAGTGACACTTACAATGAATAGCACTAGGGAGGGAGTGGAGAGGAGGATGAGGGTGTGGGGAGTATGATGAGGGAGTGGAGAGGAGGATGAGGGAGTGGGGAGGATGATGAGGGAGTGGGGAGGATGATGAGGGAGTGGGGAGGATGATGAGGGAGTGGGGATGATGAAGGAGTGAGAGAGAGAGACAGCTAGAGAGCGAGAGACAGCGAGAGACAGTGAGAGAGAGCGAGAGCGAGAGCGAGAGACCGCGCGAGAGAGAGAGAGAGAGAGAGAGAGACAGCGATGGAGAGAGAGAGACAGTGAGAGAGACAGCGAGAGAGACAGCGAGAGAGGGAGAGAGAGACAGTGAGAGAGACAGCAAGAGAGGGAGAATATTTATGTGTACAGAATGATCTAACAGTAAATGGGTTCAACCCTCAAATATTTCATGTCTGTTGTCAGTCTTGTTACAATCCTGCCTCCAAGAGCATCAATGAAAAAGCGTTAAATAAAAGAAAAGCATTCACTTGAAAACCATCCATGAATTGAATGATTGGCAAAACAGCCGAAGCCAGGTTTTAATGAGATAATGAGTGCTGTCCTGGTCTCAGGGTGAATAGCTGAGGTTTTAATGAGGTAATGAGTGCTGTCCTGGTCTCAGGGTGAATAGCTGAGGTTTTAATGAGATAATGAGTGCTGTCCTGGTCTCAGGGTGAATAGCTGAGGTTTTAATGAGATAATGAGTCCTGGTCTCAGGGTGAATAGCTGAGGTTTTAATGAGATAATGAGTGCTGTCCTGGTCTCAGGGTGAATAGCTGAGGTTTTAATGAGATAATGAGTCCTGGTCTCAGGGTGAATAGCTGAGGTTTTAATGAGATAATGAGTGCTGGTCTCAGGGTGAATAGCTGAGGTTTTAATGAGGTAATGAGTGCTGTCCTGGTCTCAGGGTGAATAGCTGAGGTTTTAATGAGATAATGAGTCCTGGTCTCAGGGTGAATAGCTGAGGTTTTAATGAGATAATGAGTGCTGGTCTCAGGGTGAATAGCTGAGGTTTTAATGAGGTAATGAGTGCTGTCCTGGTCTCAGGGTGAATAGCTGAGGTTTTAATGAGATAATGAGTGCTGTCCTGGACTCAGGGTGAATAGCTGAGGTTTTAATGAGATAATGAGTGCTGTCCTGGTATCAGGGTGAATAGCTGAGGTTTTAATGAGATAATGAGTGCTGTCCTGGTCTCAGGGTGAATAGCTGAGGTTTTAATGAGATAATGAGTGCTGTCCTGGTCTCAGGGTGAATAGCTGAGGTTTTAATGAGATAATGAGTGCTGTCCTGGTCTCAGGGTGAATAGCTGAGGTTTTAATGAGATAATGAGTGCTGTCCTGGTCTCAGGGTGAATAGCTGAGGTTTTAATGAGATAATGAGTGCTGTCCTGGTCTCAGGGTGAATAGCTGAGGTTTTAATGAGATAATGAGTGCTGTCCTGGTCTAAAGGTGAATAGCTGAGGTTTTAATGAGATAATGAGTGCTGTCCTGGTCTCAGGGTGAATAGCTGAGGTTTTAATGAGATAATGAGTCGTGTCCTGGTCTCAGGGTGAATAGCTGAGGTTTTAATGAGATAATGAGTGCTGTCCTGGACTCAGGGTGAATAGCTGAGGTTTTAATGAGATAATGAGTGCTGTCCTGGTCTCAGGGTGGATAGCTGAAGTTTTAATGAGATAATGAGTCCTGGTCTCAGGGTGAATAGCTGAGGTTTTAATGAGATAATGAGTGCTGTCCTGGTCTCAGGGTGAATAGCTGAGGTTTTAATGAGATAATGAGTGCTGTCCTGGACTCAGGGTGAATAGCTGAGGTTTTAATGAGATAATGAGTGCTGTCCTGGTCTCAGGGTGGATAGCTGAAGTTTTAATGAGATAATGAGTCCTGGTCTCAGGGTGAATAGCTGAGGTTTTAATGAGATAATGAGTCCTGGTCTCAGGGTGAATAGCTGAGGTTTTAATGAGATAATGAGTGCTGTCCTGGTCTCAGGGTGAATAGCTGAGGTTTTAATGAGATAATGAGTGCTGTCCTGGTCTCAGGGTGAATAGCTGAGGTTTTAATGAGATAATGAGTGCTGTCCTGGTCTCAGGGTGAATAGCTGAGGTTTTAATGAGATAATGAGTGCTGTCCTGGTCTCAGGGTGAATAGCTGAGGTTTTAATGAGATAATGAGTGCTGTCCTGGTCTCAGGGTGAATAGCTGAGGTTTTAATGAGATAATGAGTGCTGTCCTGGTCTCAGGGTGAATAGCTGAGGTTTTAATGAGATAATGCGTGCTGTCCTGGTCTCAGGGTGAATAGCTGAGGTTTTAATGAGATAATGAGTGCTATCCTGGTCTCAGGGTGAATAGCTGAGGTTTTAATGAGATAATGAGTCCTGGTCTCAGGGTGAATAGCTGAGGTTTTAATGAGATAATGAGTGCTGGTCTCAGGGTGAATAGCTGAGGTTTTAATGAGGTAATGAGTGCTGTCCTGGTCTCAGGGTGAATAGCTGAGGTTTTAATGAGATAATGAGTCCTGGTCTCAGGGTGAATAGCTGAGGTTTTAATGAGATAATGAGTGCTGGTCTCAGGGTGAATAGCTGAGGTTTTAATGAGGTAATGAGTGCTGTCCTGGTCTCAGGGTGAATAGCTGAGGTTTTAAAGAGATAATGAGTGCTGTCCTGGACTCAGGGTGAATAGCTGAGGTTTTAATGAGATAATGAGTGCTGTCCTGGTATCAGGGTGAATAGCTGAGGTTTTAATGAGATAATGAGTGCTGTCCTGGTCTCAGGGTGGATAGCTGAAGTTTTAATGAGATAATGAGTCCTGGTCTCAGGGTGAATAGCTGAGGTTTTAATGAGATAATGAGTGCTGGTCTCAGGGTGAATAGCTGAGGTTTCAATGAGGTAATGAGTGCTGTCCTGGTCTCAGGATGAATAGCTGAGGTTTTAATGAGATAATGAGTCCTGGTCTCAGGGTGAATAGCTGAGGTTTTAATGAGATAATGAGTGCTGGTCTCAGGGTGAATAGCTGAGGTTTTAATGAGGTAATGAGTGCTGTCCTGGTCTCAGGGTGAATAGCTGAGGTTTTAATGAGATAATGAGTGCTGTCCTGGACTCAGGGTGAATAGCTGAGGTTTTAATGAGATAATGAGTGCTGTCCTGGTATCAGGGTGAATAGCTGAGGTTTTAATGAGATAATGAGTGCTGTCCTGGTCTCAGGCTGGATAGCTGAAGTTTCAATGAGATAATGAGTCCTGGTCTCAGGGTGAATAGCTGAGGTTTTAATGAGATAATGAGTCCTGGTCTCAGGGTGAATAGCTGAGGTTTTAATGAGATAAAGAGTTATGTCCTGGTCTCAGGGTGAATAGCTGAGGTTTTAATGAGATAATGAGTCCTGGTCTCAGGGTGGATAGCTGAGGTTTTAATGAGATAATGAGTCCTGGTCTCAGGGTGAATAGCTGAGGTTTTAATGAGATAATGAGTCCTGGTCTCAGGGTGAATAGCTGAGGTTTTAATGAGATAATGAGTCCTGGTCTCAGGGGGAATAGCTGAGGTTTTAATGAGATAATGAGTCCTGGTCTCAGGGTGAATAGCTGAGGTTTTAATGAGATAATGATTCCTGGTCTCAGGGTGAATAGCTGAGGTTTTAATGAGATAATGAGTCCTGGTCTCAGGGTGAATAGCTGAGGTTTTAATGATATAATGAGTGCTGTCCTGGTCTCAGGGTGAATAGCTGAGGTTTTAATGAGATAATGAGTGCTGGTCTCAGGGTGAATAGCTGAGGTTTTAATGAGATAATGAGTCCTGGTCTCAGGGTGAATAGCTGAGGTTTTAATGAGATAATGAGTCCTGGTCTCAGGGTGAATAGCTGAGGTTTTAATGAGATAATGAGTGGTGTCCTGGTCTCAGGGTGAATAGCTGAGGTTTTAATGAGGTAATGAGTGCTGTCCTGGTCTCAGGGTGAATAGCTGAGTTTTTAATGAGATAATGAGTGCTGTCCTGGTCTCAGGGTGAATAGCTGAGGTTTTAATGAGATAATGAGTGCTGTCCTGGACTCAGGGTGAATAGCTGAGGTTTTAATGAGATAATGAGTGCTGTCCTGGTCTCAGGGTGGATAGCTGAAGTTTTAATGAGATAATGAGTCCTGGTCTCAGGGTGAATAGCTGAGGTTTTAATGAGATAATGAGTCCTGGTCTCAGGGTGAATAGCTGAGGTTTTAATGAGATAATGAGTGCTGTCCTGGTCTCAGGGTGAATAGCTGAGGTTTTAATGAGATAATGAGTGCTGTCCTGGTCTCAGGGTGAATAGCTGAGGTTTTAATGAGATAATGAGTGCTGTCCTGGTCTCAGGGTGAATAGCTGAGGTTTTAATGAGATAATGAGTGCTGTCCTGGTCTCAGGGTGAATAGCTGAGGTTTTAATGAGATAATGAGTGCTGTCCTGGTCTCAGGGTGAATAGCTGAGGTTTTAATGAGATAATGAGTGCTGTCCTGGTCTCAGGGTGAATAGCTGAGGTTTTAATTAGATAATGCGTGCTGTCCTGGTCTCAGGGTGAATAGCTGAGGTTTTAATGAGATAATGAGTGCTATCCTGGTCTCAGGGTGAATAGCTGAGGTTTTAATGAGATAATGAGTCCTGGTCTCAGGGTGAATAGCTGAGGTTTTAATGAGATAATGAGTGCTGGTCTCAGGGTGAATAGCTGAGGTTTTAATGAGGTAATGAGTGCTGTCCTGGTCTCAGGGTGAATAGCTGAGGTTTTAATGAGATAATGAGTCCTGGTCTCAGGGTGAATAGCTGAGGTTTTAATGAGATAATGAGTGCTGGTCTCAGGGTGAATAGCTGAGGTTTTAATGAGGTAATGAGTGCTGTCCTGGTTTCAGGGTGAATAGCTGAGGTTTTAAAGAGATAATGAGTGCTGTCCTGGACTCAGGGTGAATAGCTGAGGTTTTAATGAGATAATGAGTGCTGTCCTGGTATCAGGGTGAATAGCTGAGGTTTTAATGAGATAATGAGTGCTGTCCTGGTCTCAGGGTGGATAGCTGAAGTTTTAATGAGATAATGAGTCCTGGTCTCAGGGTGAATAGCTGAGGTTTTAATGAGATAATGAGTGCTGGTCTCAGGGTGAATAGCTGAGGTTTCAATGAGGTAATGAGTGCTGTCCTGGTCTCAGGATGAATAGCTGAGGTTTTAATGAGATAATGAGTCCTGGTCTCAGGGTGAATAGCTGAGGTTTTAATGAGATAATGAGTGCTGGTCTCAGGGTGAATAGCTGAGGTTTTAATGAGGTAATGAGTGCTGTCCTGGTCTCAGGGTGAATAGCTGAGGTTGTAATGAGATAATGAGTGCTGTCCTGGACTCAGGGTGAATAGCTGAGGTTTTAATGAGATAATGAGTGCTGTCCTGGTATCAGGGTGAATAGCTGAGGTTTTAATGAGATAATGAGTGCTGTCCTGGTCTCAGGCTGGATAGCTGAAGTTTTAATGAGATAATGAGTCCTGGTCTCAGGGTGAATAGCTGAGGTTTTAATGAGATAATGAGTCCTGGTCTCAGGGTGAATAGCTGAGGTTTTAATGAGATAAAGAGTTATGTCCTGGTCTCAGGGTGAATAGCTGAGGTTTTAATGAGATAATGAGTCCTGGTCTCAGGGTGGATAGCTGAGGTTTTAATGAGATAATGAGTCCTGGTCTCAGGGTGAATAGCTGAGGTTTTAATGAGATAATGAGTCCTGGTCTCAGGGTGAATAGCTGAGGTTTTAATGAGATAATGAGTCCTGGTCTCAGGGGGAATAGCTGAGGTTTTAATGAGATAATGAGTCCTGGTCTCAGGGTGAATAGCTGAGGTTTTAATGAGATAATGATTCCTGGTCTCAGGGTGAATAGCTGAGGTTTTAATGAGATAATGAGTCCTGGTCTCAGGGTGAATAGCTGAGGTTTTAATGATATAATGAGTGCTGTCCTGGTCTCAGGGTGAATAGCTGAGGTTTTAATGAGATAATGAGTGCTGGTCTCAGGGTGAATAGCTGAGGTTTTAATGAGATAATGAGTCCTGGTCTCAGGGTGAATAGCTGAGGTTTTAATGAGATAATGAGTCCTGGTCTCAGGGTGAATAGCTGAGGTTTTAATGAGATAATGAGTGGTGTCCTGGTCTCAGGGTGAATAGCTGAGGTTTTAATGAGGTAATGAGTGCTGTCCTGGTCTCAGGGTGAATAGCTGAGTTTTTAATGAGATAATGAGTGCTGTCCTGGTCTCAGGGTGAATAGCTGAGGTTTTAATGAGATAATGAGTGCTGTCCTGGACTCAGGGTGAATAGCTGAGGTTTTAATGAGATAATGAGTGCTGGTCTCAGGGTGAATAGCTGAGGTTTTAATGAGTTAATGAGTGCTGTCCTGGTCTCAGGGTGAATAGCTGAGGTTTTAATGAGATAATGAGTGCTGTCCTGGACTCAGGGTGAATAGCTGAGGTTTTAATGAGATAATGAGTGCTGTCCTGGTATCAGGGTGAATAGCTGAGGTTTTAATGAGATAATGAGTGCTGTCCTGGTCTCAGGGTGGATAGCTGAAGTTTTAATGAGATAATGAGTCCTGGTCTCAGGGTGAATAGCTGAGGTTTTAATGAGATAATGAGTCCTGGTCTCAGGGTGAATAGCTGAGGTTTTAATGAGATAATGAGTCCTGGTCTCAGGGTGAATAGCTGAGGTTTTAATGAGATAATGAGTCCTGGTCTCAGGGTGAATAGCTGAGGTTTTAATGAGATAATGAGTCCTGGTCTCAGGGTGAATAGCTGAGGTTTTAATGAGATAATGAGTGCTGTCCTGGTCTCAGGGTAAATAGCTGAGGTTTTAATGAGATAATGAGTCCTGGTCTCAGGGTGAATAGCTAAGGTTTTAATGAGATAATGAGTGCTGGTCTCAGGGTGGATAGCTGAGGTTTTAATGAGATAATGAGTCCTGGTCTCAGGGTGAATAGCTGAGGTTTTAATGAGATAATGAGTCCTGGTCTCAGGGTGAATAGCTGAGGTTTTAATGAGATAATGAGTCCTGGTCTCAGGGTGAATAGCTGAGGTTTTAATGAGATAATGAGTCCTGGTCTCAGGGTGGATAGCTGAAGTTTTAATGAGATAATGAGTCCTGGTCTCAGGGTGAATAGCTGAGGTTTTAATGAGATAATGAGTGCTGGTCTCAGGGTGAATAGCTGAGGTTTCAATGAGGTAATGAGTGCTGTCCAGGTCTCAGGGTGAATAGCTGAGGTTTTAATGAGATAATGAGTCCTGGTCTCAGGGTGAATAGCTGAGGTTTTAATGAGATAATGAGTGCTGGTCTCAGGGTGAATAGCTGAGGTTTTAATGAGGTAATGAGTGCTGTCCTGGTCTCAGGGTGAATAGCTGAGGTTTTAATGAGATAATGAGTGCTGTCCTGGACTCAGGGTGAATAGCTGAGGTTTTAATGAGATAATGAGTGCTGTCCTGGTATCAGGGTGAATAGCTGAGGTTTTAATGAGATAATGAGTGCTGTCCTGGTCTCAGGCTGGATAGCTGAAGTTTTAATGAGATAATGAGTCCTGGTCTCAGGGTGAATAGCTGAGGTTTTAATGAGATAATGAGTCCTGGTCTCAGGGTGAATAGCTGAGGTTTTAATGAGATAAAGAGTTATGTCCTGGTCTCAGGGTGAATAGCTGAGGTTTTAATGAGATAATGAGTCCTGGTCTCAGGGTGGATAGCTGAGGTTTTAATGAGATAATGAGTCCTGGTCTCAGGGTGAATAGCTGAGGTTTTAATGAGATAATGAGTCCTGGTCTCAGGGTGAATAGCTGAGGTTTTAATGAGATAATGAGTCCTGGTCTCAGGGGGAATAGCTGAGGTTTTAATGAGATAATGAGTCCTGGTCTCAGGGTGAATAGCTGAGGTTATAATGAGATAATGATTCCTGGTCTCAGGGTGAATAGCTGAGGTTTTAATGAGATAATGAGTCCTGGTCTCAGGGTGAATAGCTGAGGTTTTAATGATATAATGAGTGCTGTCCTGGTCTCAGGGTGAATAGCTGAGGTTTTAATGAGATAATGAGTGCTGGTCTCAGGGTGAATAGCTGAGGTTTTAATGAGATAATGAGTCCTGGTCTCAGGGTGAATAGCTGAGGTTTTAATGAGATAATGAGTCCTGGTCTCAGGGTGAATAGCTGAGGTTTTAATGAGATAATGAGTGGTGTCCTGGTCTCAGGGTGAATAGCTGAGGTTTTAATGAGGTAATGAGTGCTGTCCTGGTCTCAGGGTGAATAGCTGAGTTTTTAATGAGATAATGAGTGCTGTCCTGGACTCAGGGTGAATAGCTGAGGTTTTAATGAGATAATGAGTGCTGGTCTCAGGGTGAATAGCTGAGGTTTTAATGAGTTAATGAGTGCTGTCCTGGTCTCAGGGTGAATAGCTGAGGTTTTAATGAGATAATGAGTGCTGTCCTGGACTCAGGGTGAATAGCTGAGGTTTTAATGAGATAATGAGTGCTGTCCTGGTATCAGGGTGAATAGCTGAGGTTTTAATGAGATAATGAGTGCTGTCCTGGTCTCAGGGTGGATAGCTGAAGTTTTAATGAGATAATGAGTCCTGGTCTCAGGGTGAATAGCTGAGGTTTTAATGAGATAATGAGTCCTGGTCTCAGGGTGAATAGCTGAGGTTTTAATGAGATAATGAGTCCTGGTCTCAGGGTGAATAGCTGAGGTTTTAATGAGATAATGAGTCCTGGTCTCAGGGTGAATAGCTGAGGTTTTAATGAGATAATGAGTGCTGTCCTGGACTCAGGGTGAATAGCTGAGGTTTTAATGAGATAATGAGTGCTGTACTGGTATCAGGGTGAATAGCTGAGGTTTTAATGAGATAATGAGTGCTGTCCTGGTCTCAGGGTGGATAGCTGAAGTTTTAATGAGATAATGAGTCCTGGTCTCAGGGTGAATAGCTGAGGTTTTAATGAGATAATGAGTCCTGGTCTCAGGGTGAATAGCTGAGGTTTTAATGAGATAATGAGTCCTGGTCTCAGGGTGAATAGCTGAGGTTTTAATGAGATAATGAGTCCTGGTCTCAGGGTGAATAGCTGAGGTTTTAATGAGATAATGAGTCCTGGTCTCAGGGTGAATAGCTGAGGTTTTAATGAGATAATGAGTGCTGTCCTGGTCTCAGGGTGAATAGCTGAGGTTTTAATGAGATAATGAGTCCTCGTCTCAGGGTGAATAGCTAAGGTTTTAATGAGATAATGAGTGCTGGTCTCAGGGTGGATAGCTGAGGTTTTAATGAGATAATGAGTCCTGGTCTCAGGGTGAATAGCTGAGGTTTTAATGAGATAATGAGTCCTGGTCTCAGGGTGAATAGCTGAGGTTTTAATGAGATAATGAGTCCTGGTCTCAGGGTGAATAGCTGAGGTTTTAATGAGATAATGAGTCCTGGTCTCAGGGTGAATAGCTGAGGTTTTAATGAGATAATGAGTGCTGTCCTGGTCTCAGGGTGAATAGCTGAGGTTTTAATGAGATAATGAGTGCTGTCCTGGTCTCAGGGTGAATAGCTGAGGTTTTAATGAGATAATGAGTGCTGGTCTCAGGGTGAATAGCTGAGGTTTTAATGAGATAATGAGTCCTGGTCTCAGGGTGAATAGCTGAGGTTTTAATGAGATAATGAGTCCTGGTCTCAGGGTGAATAGCTGAGGTTTTAATGAGATAATGAGTGGTGTCCTGGTCTCAGGGTGAATAGCTGAGGTTTTAATGAGGTAATGAGTGCTGTCCTGGTCTCAGGGTGAATAGCTGAGGTTTTAATGAGATAATGAGTGCTGTCCTGGTCTCAGGGTGAATAGCTGAGGTTTTAATGAGATAATGAGTGCTGTCCTGGTCTCAGGGTGAATAGCTGAGGTTTTAATGAGATAATGAGTGCTGTCCTGGTCTCAGGGTGAATAGCTGAGGTTTTAATGAGATAATGAGTCCTGGTCTCAGGGTGAATAGCTGAGGTTTTAATGAGATAATGAGTGCTGGTCTCAGGGTGAATAGCTGAGGTTTTAATGAGATAATGAGTGCTCTCCTGGCCTCAGGGTGAATAGCTGAGGTTTTAATGAGATAATGAGTCCTGGTCTCAGGGTGAATAGCTGAGGTTTTAATGAGATAAAGAGATATGTCCTGGTCTCAGGGTGAATAGCTGAGGTTTTAATGAGATAATGAGTCCTGGTCTCAGGGTGAATAGCTGAGGTTTTAATGAGATAATGAGTGCTGGTCTCAGGGTGGATAGCTGAGGTTTTAATGAGATAATGAGTCCTGGTCTCAGGGTGAATAGCTGAGGTTTTAATGAGATAATGAGTCCTGGTCTCAGGGTGAATAGCTGAGGTTTTAATGAGATAATGAGTCCTGGTCTCAGGGTGAATAGCTGAGGTTTTAATGAGATAATGAGTCCTGGTCTCAGGGTGAATAGCTGCGGTTTTAATGAGATAATGAGTGGTGTCCTGGTCTCAGGGTGAATAGCTGAGGTTTTAATGAGGTAATGAGTGCTGTCCTGGTCTCAGGGTGAATAGCTGAGGTTTTAATGAGATAATGAGTGCTGTCCTGGTCTCAGGGTGAATAGCTGAGGTTTTAATGAGATAATGAGTGCTGTCCTTGTCTCAGGGTGAATAGCTGAGGTTTTAATGAGATAATGAGTGCTGTCCTGGTCTCAGGGTGAATAACTGAGGTTTTAATGAGATAATGAGTGCTGTCCTGGTCTCAGGGTGAATAGCTGAGGTTTTAATGAGATAATGAGTGCTATCCTGGTCTCAGGGTGAATAGCTGAGGTTTTAATGAGATAATGAGTCCTGGTCTCAGGGTGAATAGCTGAGGTTTTAATGAGATAATGAGTGCTGGTCTCAGGGTGAATAGCTGAGGTTTTAATGAGATAATGAGTGCTATCCTGGTCTCAGGGTGAATAGCTGAGGTTTTAATGAGATAATGAGTCCTGGTCTCAGGGTGAATAGCTGAGGTTTTAATGAGATAAAGAGATATGTCCTGGTCTCAGGGTGAATAGCTGAGGTTTTAATGAGATAATGAGTCCTGGTCTCAGGGTGAATAGCTGAGGTTTTAATGAGATAATGAGTGCTGGTCTCAGGGTGGATAGCTGAGGTTTTAATGAGATAATGAGTCCTGGTCTCAGGGTGAATAGCTGAGGTTTTAATGAGATAATGAGTCCTGGTCTCAGGGTGAATAGCTGAGGTTTTAATGAGATAATGAGTCCTGGTCTCAGGGTGAATAGCTGAGGTTTTAATGAGATAATGAGTCCTGGTCTCAGGGTGGATAGCTGAAGTTTTAATGAGATAATGAGTCCTGGTCTCAGGGTGAATAGCTGAGGTTTTAATGAGATAATGAGTGCTGGTCTCAGGGTGAATAGCTGAGGTTTCAATGAGGTAATGAGTGCTGTCCAGGTCTCAGGGTGAATAGCTGAGGTTTTAATGAGATAATGAGTCCTGGTCTCAGGGTGAATAGCTGAGGTTTTAATGAGATAATGAGTGCTGGTCTCAGGGTGAATAGCTGAGGTTTTAATGAGGTAATGAGTGCTGTCCTGGTCTCAGGGTGAATAGCTGAGGTTTTAATGAGATAATGAGTGCTGTCCTGGACTCAGGGTGAATAGCTGAGGTTTTAATGAGATAATGAGTGCTGTCCTGGTATCAGGGTGAATAGCTGAGGTTTTAATGAGATAATGAGTGCTGTCCTGGTCTCAGGCTGGATAGCTGAAGTTTTAATGAGATAATGAGTCCTGGTCTCAGGGTGAATAGCTGAGGTTTTAATGAGATAATGAGTCCTGGTCTCAGGGTGAATAGCTGAGGTTTTAATGAGATAAAGAGTTATGTCCTGGTCTCAGGGTGAATAGCTGAGGTTTTAATGAGATAATGAGTCCTGGTCTCAGGGTGAATAGCTGAGGTTTTAATGAGATAATGAGTCCTGGTCTCAGGGTGAATAGCTGAGGTTTTAATGAGATAATGAGTGGTGTCCTGGTCTCAGGGTGAATAGCTGAGGTTTTAATGAGGTAATGAGTGCTGTCCTGGTCTCAGGGTGAATAGCTGAGTTTTTAATGAGATAATGAGTGCTGTCCTGGACTCAGGGTGAATAGCTGAGGTTTTAATGAGATAATGAGTCCTGGTCTCAGGGTGAATAGCTGAGGTTTTAATGAGATAATGAGTCCTGGTCTCAGGGTGAATAGCTGAGGTTTTAATGAGATAATGAGTCCTGGTCTCAGGGGGAATAGCTGAGGTTTTAATGAGATAATGAGTCCTGGTCTCAGGGTGAATAGCTGAGGTTTTAATGAGATAATGATTCCTGGTCTCAGGGTGAATAGCTGAGGTTTTAATGAGATAATGAGTCCTGGTCTCAGGGTGAATAGCTGAGGTTTTAATGATATAATGAGTGCTGTCCTGGTCTCAGGGTGAATAGCTGAGGTTTTAATGAGATAATGAGTGCTGGTCTCAGGGTGAATAGCTGAGGTTTTAATGAGATAATGAGTCCTGGTCTCAGGGTGAATAGCTGAGGTTTTAATGAGATAATGAGTCCTGGTCTCAGGGTGAATAGCTGAGGTTTTAATGAGATAATGATTCCTGGTCTCAGGGTGAATAGCTGAGGTTTTAATGAGATAATGAGTCCTGGTCTCAGGGTGAATAGCTGAGGTTTTAATGATATAATGAGTGCTGTCCTGGTCTCAGGGTGAATAGCTGAGGTTTTAATGAGATAATGAGTGCTGGTCTCAGGGTGAATAGCTGAGGTTTTAATGAGATAATGAGTCCTGGTCTCAGGGTGAATAGCTGAGGTTTTAATGAGATAATGAGTCCTGGTCTCAGGGTGAATAGCTGAGGTTTTAATGAGATAATGAGTGGTGTCCTGGTCTCAGGGTGAATAGCTGAGGTTTTAATGAGGTAATGAGTGCTGTCCTGGTCTCAGGGTGAATAGCTGAGTTTTTAATGAGATAATGAGTGCTGTCCTGGACTCAGGGTGAATAGCTGAGGTTTTAATGAGATAATGAGTGCTGGTCTCAGGGTGAATAGCTGAGGTTTTAATGAGTTAATGAGTGCTGTCCTGGTCTCAGGGTGAATAGCTGAGGTTTTAATGAGATAATGAGTGCTGTCCTGGACTCAGGGTGAATAGCTGAGGTTTTAATGAGATAATGAGTGCTGTCCTGGTATCAGGGTGAATAGCTGAGGTTTTAATGAGATAATGAGTGCTGTCCTGGTCTCAGGGTGGATAGCTGAAGTTTTAATGAGATAATGAGTCCTGGTCTCAGGGTGAATAGCTGAGGTTTTAATGAGATAATGAGTCCTGGTCTCAGGGTGAATAGCTGAGGTTTTAATGAGATAATGAGTCCTGGTCTCAGGGTGAATAGCTGAGGTTTTAATGAGATAATGAGTCCTGGTCTCAGGGTGAATAGCTGAGGTTTTAATGAGATAATGAGTGCTGTCCTGGACTCAGGGTGAATAGCTGAGGTTTTAATGAGATAATGAGTGCTGTACTGGTATCAGGGTGAATAGCTGAGGTTTTAATGAGATAATGAGTGCTGTCCTGGTCTCAGGGTGGATAGCTGAAGTTTTAATGAGATAATGAGTCCTGGTCTCAGGGTGAATAGCTGAGGTTTTAATGAGATAATGAGTCCTGGTCTCAGGGTGAATAGCTGAGGTTTTAATGAGATAATGAGTCCTGGTCTCAGGGTGAATAGCTGAGGTTTTAATGAGATAATGAGTCCTGGTCTCAGGGTGAATAGCTGAGGTTTTAATGAGATAATGAGTCCTGGTCTCAGGGTGAATAGCTGAGGTTTTAATGAGATAATGAGTGCTGTCCTGGTCTCAGGGTGAATAGCTGAGGTTTTAATGAGATAATGAGTCCTCGTCTCAGGGTGAATAGCTAAGGTTTTAATGAGATAATGAGTGCTGGTCTCAGGGTGGATAGCTGAGGTTTTAATGAGATAATGAGTCCTGGTCTCAGGGTGAATAGCTGAGGTTTTAATGAGATAATGAGTCCTGGTCTCAGGGTGAATAGCTGAGGTTTTAATGAGATAATGAGTCCTGGTCTCAGGGTGAATAGCTGAGGTTTTAATGAGATAATGAGTCCTGGTCTCAGGGTGAATAGCTGAGGTTTTAATGAGATAATGAGTGCTGTCCTGGTCTCAGGGTGAATAGCTGAGGTTTTAATGAGATAATGAGTGCTGTCCTGGTCTCAGGGTGAATAGCTGAGGTTTTAATGAGATAATGAGTGCTGGTCTCAGGGTGAATAGCTGAGGTTTTAATGAGATAATGAGTCCTGGTCTCAGGGTGAATAGCTGAGGTTTTAATGAGATAATGAGTCCTGGTCTCAGGGTGAATAGCTGAGGTTTTAATGAGATAATGAGTGGTGTCCTGGTCTCAGGGTGAATAGCTGAGGTTTTAATGAGGTAATGAGTGCTGTCCTGGTCTCAGGGTGAATAGCTGAGGTTTTAATGAGATAATGAGTGCTGTCCTGGTCTCAGGGTGAATAGCTGAGGTTTTAATGAGATAATGAGTGCTGTCCTGGTCTCAGGGTGAATAGCTGAGGTTTTAATGAGATAATGAGTGCTGTCCTGGTCTCAGGGTGAATAGCTGAGGTTTTAATGAGATAATGAGTCCTGGTCTCAGGGTGAATAGCTGAGGTTTTAATGAGATAATGAGTGCTGGTCTCAGGGTGAATAGCTGAGGTTTTAATGAGATAATGAGTGCTCTCCTGGCCTCAGGGTGAATAGCTGAGGTTTTAATGAGATAATGAGTCCTGGTCTCAAGGTGAATAGCTGAGGTTTTAATGAGATAAAGAGATATGTCCTGGTCTCAGGGTGAATAGCTGAGGTTTTAATGAGATAATGAGTCCTGGTCTCAGGGTGAATAGCTGAGGTTTTAATGAGATAATGAGTGCTGGTCTCAGGGTGGATAGCTGAGGTTTTAATGAGATAATGAGTCCTGGTCTCAGGGTGAATAGCTGAGGTTTTAATGAGATAATGAGTCCTGGTCTCAGGGTGAATAGCTGAGGTTTTAATGAGATAATGAGTCCTGGTCTCAGGGTGAATAGCTGAGGTTTTAATGAGATAATGAGTCCTGGTCTCAGGGTGAATAGCTGCGGTTTTAATGAGATAATGAGTGGTGTCCTGGTCTCAGGGTGAATAGCTGAGGTTTTAATGAGGTAATGAGTGCTGTCCTGGTCTCAGGGTGAATAGCTGAGGTTTTAATGAGATAATGAGTGCTGTCCTGGTCTCAGGGTGAATAGCTGAGGTTTTAATGAGATAATGAGTGCTGTCCTTGTCTCAGGGTGAATAGCTGAGGTTTTAATGAGATAATGAGTGCTGTCCTGGTCTCAGGGTGAATAACTGAGGTTTTAATGAGATAATGAGTGCTGTCCTGGTCTCAGGGTGAATAGCTGAGGTTTTAATGAGATAATGAGTGCTATCCTGGTCTCAGGGTGAATAGCTGAGGTTTTAATGAGATAATTAGTCCTGGTCTCAGGGTGAATAGCTGAGGTTTTAATGAGATAATGAGTGCTGGTCTCAGGGTGAATAGCTGAGGTTTTAATGAGATAATGAGTGCTATCCTGGTCTCAGGGTGAATAGCTGAGGTTTTAATGAGATAATGAGTCCTGGTCTCAGGGTGAATAGCTGAGGTTTTAATGAGATAAAGAGATATGTCCTGGTCTCAGGGTGAATAGCTGAGGTTTTAATGAGATAATGAGTCCTGGTCTCAGGGTGAATAGCTGAGGTTTTAATGAGATAATGAGTGCTGGTCTCAGGGTGGATAGCTGAGGTTTTAATGAGATAATGAGTCCTGGTCTCAGGGTGAATAGCTGAGGTTTTAATGAGATAATGAGTCCTGGTCTCAGGGTGAATAGCTGAGGTTTTAATGAGATAATGAGTCCTGGTCTCAGGGTGAATAGCTGAGGTTTTAATGAGATAATGAGTCATGGTCTCAGGGTGAATAGCTGAGGTTTTAATGAGATAATGAGTCCTGGTCTCAGGGTGAATAGCTGAGGTTTTAATGAGATAATGAGTGCTGTCCTGGTCTCAGGGTGAATAGCTGAGGTTTTAATGAGATAATGAGTCCTGGTCTCAGGGTGAATAGCTAAGGTTTTAATGAGATAATGAGTGCTGGTCTCAGGGTGGATAGCTGAGGTTTTAATGAGATAATGAGTCCTGGTCTCAGGGTGAATAGCTGAGGTTTTAATGAGATAATGAGTCCTGGTCTCAGGGTGAATAGCTGAGGTTTTAATGAGATAATGAGTCCTGGTCTCAGGGTGAATAGCTGAGGTTTTAATGAGATAATGAGTCCTGGTCTCAGGGTGAATAGCTGAGGTTTTAATGAGATAATGAGTCCTGGTCTCAGGGTGAATAGCTGAGGTTTTAATGAGATAATGAGTGCTGTCCTGGTCTCAGGGTGAATAGCTGAGGTTTTAATGAGATAATGAGTGCTGTCCTGGTCTCAGGGTGAATAGCTGAGGTTTTAATGAGATAATGAGTGCTGGTCTCAGGGTGAATAGCTGAGGTTTTAATGAGATAATGACTCCTGGTCTCAGGGTGAATAGCTGAGGTTTTAATGAGATAATGAGTCCTGGTCTCAGGGTGAATAGCTGAGGTTTTAATGAGATAATGAGTGGTGTCCTGGTCTCAGGGTGAATAGCTGAGGTTTTAATGAGGTAATGAGTGCTGTCCTGGTCTCAGGGTGAATAGCTGAGGTTTTAATGAGATAATGAGTGCTGTCCTGGTCTCAGGGTGAATAGCTGAGGTTTTAATGAGATAATGAGTGCTGTCCTGGTCTCAGGGTGAATAGCTGAGGTTTTAATGAGATAATGAGTGCTTTCCTGGTCTCAGGGTGAATAGCTGAGGTTTTAATGAGATAATGAGTGCTGTCCTGGTCTCAGGGTGAATAGCTGAGGTTTTAATGAGATAATGAGTGCTATCCTGGTCTCAGGGTGAATAGCTGAGGTTTTAATGAGATAATGAGTCCTGGTCTCAGGGTGAATAGCTGAGGTTTTAATGAGATAATGAGTGCTGGTCTCAGGGTGAATAGCTGAGGTTTTAATGAGATAATGAGTCCTGGTCTCAGGGTGAATAGCTGAGGTTTTAATGAGATAATGAGTCCTGGTCTCAGGGTGAATAGCTGAGGTTTTAATGAGATAATGAGTGCTGTCCTGGTCTCAGGGTGAATAGCTGAGGTTTTAATGAGGTAATGAGTGCTGTCCTGGTCTCAGGGTGAATAGCTGAGTTTTTAATGAGATAATGAGTGCTGTCCTGGTCTCAGGGTGAATAGCTGAGGTTTTAATGAGATAATGAGTGCTGTCCTGGACTCAGGGTGAATAGCTGAGGTTTTAATGAGATAATGAGTGCTGGTCTCAGGGTGAATAGCTGAGGTTTTAATGAGGTAATGAGTGCTGTCCTGGTCTCAGGGTGAATAGCTGAGGTTTTAATGAGATAATGAGTGCTGTCCTGGACTCAGGGTGAATAGTTGAGGTTTTAATGAGATAATGAGTGCTGTCCTGGTCTCAGGGTGGATAGCTGAAGTTTTAATGAGATAATGAGTCCTGTTCTCATGGTGAATAGCTGAGGTTTTAATGAGATAATGAGTCCTGGTCTCAGGGTGAATAGCTGAGGTTTTAATGAGATAAAGAGATATGTCCTGGTCTCAGGGTGAATAGCTGAGGTTTTAATGAGATAATGAGTCCTGGTCTCAGTGTGAATAGCTGAGGTTTTAATGAGATAGTGAGTGCTGGTCTCAGGGTGGATAGCTGAGGTTTTAATGAGATAATGAGTCCTGGTCTCAGGGTGAATAGCTGAGGTTTTAATGAGATAATGAGTCCTGGTCTCAGGGTGAATAGCTGAGGTTTTAATGAGATAATGAGTGGTGTCCTGGTCTCAGGGTGAATAGCTGAGGTTTTAATGAGGTAATGAGTGCTGTCCTGGTCTCAGGGTGAATAGCTGAGTTTTTAATGAGATAATGAGTGCTGTCCTGGTCTCAGGGTGAATAGCTGAGGTTTTAATGAGATAATGAGTGCTGTCCTGGACTCAGGGTGAATAGCTGAGGTTTTAATGAGATAATGAGTGCTGGTCTCAGGGTGAATAGCTGAGGTTTTAATGAGGTAATGAGTGCTGTCCTGGTCTCAGGGTGAATAGCTGAGGTTTTAATGAGATAATGAGTGCTGTCCTGGACTCAGGGTGAATAGCTGAGGTTTTAATGAGATAATGAGTGCTGTCCTGGTATCAGGGTGAATAGCTGAGGTTTTAATGAGATAATGAGTGCTGTCCTGGTCTCAGGGTGGATAGCTGAAGTTTTAATGAGATAATGAGTCCTGGTCTCAGGGTGAATAGCTGAGGTTTTAATGAGATAATGAGTCCTGGTCTCAGGGTGAATAGCTGAGGTTTTAATGAGATAAAGAGATATGTCCTGGTCTCAGGGTGAATAGCTGAGGTTTTAATGAGATAATGAGTCCTGGTCTCAGGGTGAATAGCTGAGGTTTTAATGAGATAATGAGTGCTGGTCTCAGGGTGGATAGCTGAGGTTTTAATGAGATAATGAGTCCTGGTCTCAGGGTGAATAGCTGAGGTTTTAATGAGATAATGAGTCCTGGTCTCAGGGTGAATAGCTGAGGTTTTAATGAGATAATGAGTGCTGTCCTGGTCTCAGGGTGAATAGCTGAGGTTTTAATGAGATAATGAGTGCTGTCCTTGTCTCAGGGTGAATAGCTGAGGTTTTAATGAGATAATGAGTGCTGTCCTGGTCTCAGGGTGAATAGCTGAGGTTTTAATGAGATAATGAGTGCTGTCCTGGTCTCAGGGTGAATAGCTGATGTTTTAATGAGATAATGAGTGCTGTCCTGGTCTCAGGGTGAATAGCTGAGGTTTTAATGAGATAATGAGTGCTGTCCTGGTCTCAGGGTGAATAGCTGGGGTTTTAATGAGATAATGAGTGCTATCCTGGTCTCAGGGTGAATAGCTGAGGTTTTAATGAGATAATGAGTCCTGGTCTCAGGGTGAATAGCTGAGGTTTTAATGAGATAATGAGTGCTGGTCTCAGGGTGAATAGCTGAGGTTTTAAGTCCTGGTCTCAGGGTGAATAGCTGAGGTTTTAATGAGATAATGAGTCCTGGTCTCAGGGTGAATAGCTGAGGTTTTAATGAGATAATGAGTGCTGGTCTCAGGGTGGATAGCTGAGGTTTTAATGAGATAATGAGTCCTGGTCTCAGGGTGAATAGCTGAGGTTTTAATGAGATAATGAGTCCTGGTCTCAGGGTGAATAGCTGAGGTTTTAATGAGATAATGAGTCCTGGTCTCAGGGTGAATAGCTGAGGTTTTAATGAGATAATGAGTCCTGGTCTCAGGGTGAATAGCTGAGGTTTTAATGAGATAATGAGTCCTGGTCTCAGGGTGAATAGCTGAGGTTTTAATGAGATAATGAGTCCTGGTCTCAGGGTGAATAGCTGAGGTTTTAATGAGATAATGAGTGCTGTCCTGGTCTCAGGGTGAATAGCTGAGGTTTTAATGAGATAATGAGTCCTGGTCTCAGGGTGAATAGCTAAGGTTTTAATGAGATAATGAGTGCTGGTCTCAGGGTGGATAGCTGAGGTTTTAATGAGATAATGAGTCCTGGTCTCAGGGTGAATAGCTGAGGTTTTAATGAGATAATGAGTCCTGGTCTCAGGGTGAATAGCTGAGGTTTTAATGAGATAATGAGTCCTGGTCTCAGGGTGAATAGCTGAGGTTTTAATGAGATAATGAGTCCTGGTCTCAGGGTGAATAGCTGAGGTTTTAATGAGATAATGAGTGCTGTCCTGGTCTCAGGGTGAATAGCTGAGGTTTAAATGAGCTAATGAGTGCTGTCCTGGTCTCAGGGTGAATAGCTGAGGTTTTAATGAGATAATGAGTGCTGGTCTCAGGGTGAATAGCTGAGGTTTTAATGAGATAATGACTCCTGGTCTCAGGGTGAATAGCTGAGGTTTTAATGAGATAATGAGTCCTGGTCTCAGGCTGAATAGCTGAGGTTTTAATGAGATAATGAGTGGTGTCCTGGTCTCAGGGTGAATAGCTGAGGTTTTAATGAGATAATGAGTCCTGGTCTCAGGGTGAATAGCTGAGGTTTTAATGAGATAATGAGTCCTGGTCTCAGGGTGAATAGCTGAGGTTTTAATGAGATAATGAGTCCTGGTCTCAGGGTGAATAGCTGAGGTTTTAATGAGATAATGAGTCCTGGTCTCAGGGTGAATAGCTGAGGTTTTAATGAGATAATGAGTCCTGGTCTCAGGGTGAATAGCTGAGGTTTTAATGAGATAATGAGTGCTGTCCTGGTCTCAGGGTGAATAGCTGAGGTTTTAATGAGATAATGAGTCCTGGTCTCAGGGTGAATAGCTGAGGTTTTAATGAGATAATGAGTGCTGGTCTCAGGGTGGATAGCTGAGGTTTTAATGAGATAATGAGTCCTGGTCTCAGGGTGAATAGCTGAGGTTTTAATGAGATAATGAGTCCTGGTCTCAGGGTGAATAGCTGAGGTTTTAATGAGATAATGAGTCCTGGTCTCAGGGTGAATAGCTGAGGTTTTAATGAGATAATGATTCCTGGTCTCAGGGTGAATAGCTGAGGTTTTAATGAGATAATGAGTGCTGTCCTGGTCTCAGGGTGAATAGCTGAGGTTTAAATGAGCTAATGAGTGCTGTCCTGGTCTCAGGGTGAATAGCTGAGGTTTTAATGAGATAATGAGTGCTGGTCTCAGGGTGAATAGCTGAGGTTTTAATGAGATAATGACTCCTGGTCTCAGGGTGAATAGCTGAGGTTTTAATGAGATAATGAGTCCTGGTCTCAGGCTGAATAGCTGAGGTTTTAATGAGATAATGAGTGGTGTCCTGGTCTCAGGGTGAATAGCTGAGGTTTTAATGAGGTAATGAGTGCTGTCCTGGTCTCAGGGTGAATAGCTGAGGTTTTAATGAGATAATGAGTGCTGTCCTGGTCTCAGGATGAATAGCTGAGGTTTTAATGAGATAATGAGTGCTGTCCTGGTCTCAGGGTGAATAGCTGAGGTTTTAATGAGATAATGAGTGCTGTCCTGGTCTCAGGGTGAATAGCTGAGGTTTTAATGAGATAATGAGTGCTGGTCTCAGGGTGAATAGCTGAGGTTTTAATGAGATAATGACTCCTGGTCTCAGGGTGAATAGCTGAGGTTTTAATGAGATAATGAGTCCTGGTCTCAGGGTGAATAGCTGAGGTTTTAATGAGATAATGAGTGCTGGTCTCAGGGTGAATAGCTGAGGTTTTAATGAGGTAATGAGTGCTGTCCTGGTCTCAGGGTGAATAGCTGAGGTTTTAATGAGATAATGAGTCCTGGTCTCAGGGTGAATAGCTGAGGTTTTAATGAGATAATGAGTGCTGTCCTTGTCTCAGGGTGAATAGTTGAGGTTTTAATGAGATAATGAGTGCTGTCCTGGTCTCAGGGTGAATAGCTGAGGTTTTAATGAGATAATGAGTGCTGTCTTGGTCTCAGGGTGAATAGCTGAGGTTTTAATGAGATAATGAGTGCTGTCCTGGTCTCAGGGTGAATAGCTGAGGTTTTAATGAGATAATGAGTGCTGTCCTGGTCTCAGGGTGAATAGCTGAGGTTTTAATGAGATAATGAGTGCTGTCCTGGTCTCAGGGTGAATAGCTGAGGTTTTAATGAGATAATGAGTGCTGTCCTGGTCTCAGGGTGAATAGCTGAGGTTTTAATGAGATAATGAGTGCTGTCCTGGTCTCAGGGTGAATAGCTGAGGTTTTAATGAGACAATGAGTGCTGTCCTGGTCTCAGGGTGAATAGCTGAGGTTTTAATGAGATAATGAGTGCTATCCTGGTCTCAGGGTGAATAGCTGAGGTTTTAATGAGATAATGAGTCCTGGTCTCAGGGTGAATAGCTGAGGTTTTAATGAGATAATGAGTGCTGGTCTCAGGGTGAATAGCTGAGGTTTTAATGAGGTAATGAGTGCTGTCCTGGTCTCAGGGTGAATAGCTGAGGTTTTAATGAGATAATGAGTCCTGGTCTCAGGGTGAATAGCTGAGGTTTTAATGAGATAATGAGTGCTGGTATCAGGGTGAATAGCTGAGGTTTTAATGAGATAATGAGTGCTGTCCTGGTCTCAGGGTGGATAGCAGAAGTTTTAATGAGATAATGAGTCCTGGTCTCAGGGTGAATAGTTGAGGTTTTAATGAGATAATGAGTCCTGGTCTCAGGGTGAATAGCTGAGGTTTTAATGAGATAATGAGTGCTGTCCTGGTCTCAGGGTGAATAGCTGAGGTTTTAATGAGATAATGAGTGCTGTCCTGGTCTCAGGGTGAATAGCTGAGGTTTTAATGATATAATGAGTGCTATCCTGGTCTCAGGGTGAATAGCTGAGGTTTTAATGAGATAATGAGTCCTGGTCTCAGGGTGAATAGCTGAGGTTTTAATGAGATAATGAGTGCTGGTCTCAGGGTGAATAGCTGAGGTTTTAATGAGGTAATGAGTGCTGTCCTGGTCTCAGGGTGAATAGCTGAGGTTTTAATGAGATAATGAGTCCTGGTCTCAGGGTGAATAGCTGAGGTTTTAATGAGATAATGAGTGCTGGTCTCAGGGTGAATAGCTGAGGTTTTAATGAGATAATGAGTCCTGGTCTCAGGGTGAATAGCTGAGGTTTTAATGAGATAATGAGTCCTGGTCTCAGGGTGAATAGCTGAGGTTTTAATGAGATAATGAGTCCTGGTCTCAGGGTGAATAGCTGAGGTTTTAATGAGATAATGAGTCCTGGTCTCAGGGTGA
>NC_138294.1:1382500-1485000 GCF_965601325.2 Salmo salar
CCAAAACTGTTTGAATGGTGTCTGTGAGTATAACAGAACTCATTTGGCAGGCAAAACCCTGAGACATTTTCTGACAGGAAGTGGATACCTGATGTGTTGTATTGACTTTAAACCTATCCCATTGAAAAACACAGGGGTTTAGGAATATTTTGGCACTTCCTATTGCTTCCACTAGATGTCACCAGCCTTTACAAAGTGTTTTGAGTCTTCTGGAGGGAGATCTGACCGAACAAGAGCCATGGAACGTTGATGTCCCATTAGACACCTGGCGCGCTAGTTCATGTTGGGTACCCTCGTTCCAATAGGTTATAAAAGAGTATGCATTCGTCCACCTTGAATATTATTCATGTTCTGGTTAAAAAAGGCCCTAATGATTTATGCTATACAACGTTTGACATGTTTGAACGAACGGAAATATATTTTTTCCCCTCGTTCATGACGAGAAGTCCGGCTGGCTTACATCATGTGCTAACGAGACGGAGATTTTTGGACATAAATGATGAGCTTTTTTGAACAAAACTACATTCGTTATGGACCTGTGATACCTGGAAAGGACATCTGATGAAGAGAATCAAAGGTAATGGATTATTTACATAGTATTTTCGATTTTAGATCTCCCCAACATGACGTCTAGTCTGTATCGCAACGCGTATTTTTCTGGGCGCAGTGCTCAGATTATTGCAAAGTGTGATTTCCCAGTAAGGTTATTTTGAAATCTGGCAAGTTGATTGAGTTCAAGAGATGTAAATCTATAATTCTTTAAATGACAATATAATATTTTACCAATGTTTTCTAATTTTAATTATTTAATTTGTGACGCTGACTTGACTGCCGGTTATTGGAGGGAAACGATTTCCTCAACATCAATGCCATAGTAAAACGCTGTTTTTGGATGTAATAATGAACTTGATAGAACTAAAAATGCATGCATTGTCTAACATAATGTCCTAGGAGTGTCATCTGATGGAGATTGTAAAAGGTTAGTGCATCGTTTTAGCTGGTTTTATGGTTTTGGTGACCCTGTCTTTGACTTGACAAAACATTACACACAACTCTTGTAAATGTACTGTCCTAACATACTCTAAATTTATGCTTTCGCCGTAAAACCTTTTTGAAATCGTAAAACGTGGTTAGATTAAGGAGATGTTTATCTTTCAAATGGTGTAACATAGTTGTATTTTTGAAAAATTTGAATTTTGACATTTATTTGGATTCAAATTTGCCGCTCTTGAAATGCACCTGCTGTTGATGGAGTGCACCACGGGTGGCACGCTAGCGTCCCACCTAGCCCCAAGAGGTTAATCCTAGTAAAAATTCCCTGTCTTCGGTCAGTTAGGATCACCACTTTATTTTAAGAATATGAAATGTCAGAATAATAGTAGAGAGAATGATTTATTTCAGCTTTTATTTCTTTCATCACATTCCCAGTGGGTCAGAAGTTTACATACACTCAATTAGTATTTGGTAGCATTGCCTTTAAATTGTTTAACTAGTTTCAAACATTTTGAGTATCCTTCCACAAGCTTCCCATAATAACGTGGGTGAATTTTGGCCCATTCCTCCTGACAGAGCTGGTGTAACTGAGTCAGGTTTATAGGCCTCCTTGCTCGCGCACACTTTTTCAGTTCTGCCCACAAATGTTCCATAGGATTGAGGTCAGGGCTTTGTGATGGCCACTCCAATACCTTGACTTTGTTGTCCTTAAGCCATTTTGCCACAACTTTGGAAGTATGCTTGGGGTCATTGTCCATTTGGAAGGCCCATTTGCGACCAAGCTTTAACTTCCTGACTGATGTCTTGAGATGTTGCTACAATATATCCACATAATTTTCTTTCCTCATGATGCCATCTATGTTGTGAAGTGCACCAGTCCCTCCTGCAGCAAAGCACCCTGACAACATGATGCTGCAACCCCCGTGCTTCACGGTTGGGATGGTGTTCTTCGGTTTGCAAGTCTCCCCCTTTCACCTCCAAACATAACGATGGTCATTATGACCAAACAATTCTATTTTTGTTTCATCAGACCTGAGGACATTTCTCCAAAAAGTACGATCTTTGTCCCCATGTGCAGTTGCAAATCATAGTCTGGCTTTTTCATGGCGGTTTTGGAGCAGTGGCTTCTTCCTTGCTGAACGGCCTTTCAGGTTATGTCGATATAGGACTCGTTTTACTGTGGATATAGATACTTTTGTAGCTGTTTAGTCCAGCATCTTCACAAGGTCCTTTGCTGTTGTTCTGGGATTGATTCACACTTTTTACAGCAAAGTACATTCATCTCTAGGAGACAGAACGCGTCTCCTTCCTGAGCGGTATGATGGCTGCGTGGTCCCATGGTGTTTATACTTGCGTACTATTGTTTGTACAGATCAAACGTGGTACCTTCAGGCATTTGGAAATTGCTCCCAAGGATGAACCAGACTTTTGGAGGTCTGCTTTTTTTTCTGAGGTCTTGGCTGATTTCTTTTGATTTTCCCATGATGTCAAGCAAAGAGGCACTGAGTTTGAAGGTAGGCCTTGAAATACATCCACAGGTACACCTCCAATTGACTCATATGATGTCAATTAACCTATCAGAAGTTTCTAAAGCCATGACATCATTTTCTGGAATATTCCAAGCTGTTTAACATGTTAGTGTGTTTCTCTGTCAGACTCTGATTCTAGTCAACCAGCCATGTCTGAAGTTGTTTTACTTGGCAGAACAGTCAACAGCTATCAGCCCTAGGATGTGTGTTTTAAAGTGCTGTGACAACTGGCTTTAACCATCAACTCTGTGTGTTAGTGGAGGACAGATATATAACCATCAACTCTGTGTGTTAGTGGTGGAGGACAGATCTATAACCATCAACTCTGTGTGTTAGTGGTGGAGGACAGATCTTTAACCATCAACTCTGTGTGTTAGTAGTGGAGGACAGATCTTTAACCATCAACTCTGTGTGTTAGTGGTGGAGGACAGATCTATAACCATCAACTCTGTGTGTTAGTGGTGGAGGACAGATCTTTAACCATCAACTCTGTGTTAGTGGTAGAGGACAGATCTTTAACCATCAACTCTGTGTGTTAGTGGTGGAGGACAGATCTATAACCATCAACTCTGTGTGTTAGTGGTAGAGGACAGATCTTTAACCATCAACTCTGTGTGTTAGTAGTGGACAGACCTTTAACCTCTTGGGGCTAGGTGGGACGCTAGCGTGCCACCCGTGGTGCACTCCATCAACAGCAGGTGCATTTCAAGGGCGGCAAATTTGAATCCAAATAAATGTCAAAATTCAAATTTTTCAAAAATACAACTATTTTACACCATTTGAAAGATAAACATCTCCTTAATCTAACCACGTTTTACGATTTCAAAAAGGTTTTACGGCGAAAGCATAAATTTAGAGTATGTTAGGACAGTACATTTACAAGAGTTGTGTGTAATGTTTTGTCAAGTCAAAGACAGGGTCACCAAAACCATAAAACCAGCTAAAATGATGCACTAACCTTTTACAATCTCCATCAGATGACACTCCTAGGACATTATGTTAGACAATGCATGCATTTTTAGTTCTATCAAGTTCATATTTATATCCAAAAACAGCGTTTTACTATGGCATTGATGTTGAGGAAATCGTTTCCCTCCAATAACCGGCAGTCAAGTCAGCGTCACAAATTAAATAATTAAAATTAGAAAACATTGGTAAAATATTATATTGTCATTTAAAGAATTATAGATTTACATCTCTTGAACTCAATCAACTTGCCAGATTTAAAAATAACCTTACTGGGAAATCACACTTTGCAATAATCTGAGCACTGCGCCCAGAAAAATACGCGTTGCGATACAGAATAGACGTCATGTTGGGGAGATCTAAAATCGAAAATACTATGTAAATAATCCATTACCTTTGATTCTCTTCATCAGATGTCACTTCCAGGTATCACAGGTCCATAACGAATGTAGTTTTGTTCAAAAAAGCTCATCATTTATGTCCAAAAATCTCCGTCTCGTTCGCACATGATGTAAGCCAGCCGGACTTCTCGTCATGAACGAGGGGAAAAAATATATTTCCGTTCGTTCAAACATGTCAAACGTTGTATAGCATAAATCATTAGGGCCTTTTTTAACCAGAACATGAATAATATTCAAGGTGGACGAATGCATACTCTTTTATAACGTATTGGAACGAGGGTACCCAACATGAACTCGCGCGCCAGGTGTCTAATGGGACATCATCGTTCCATGGCTCTTGTTCGGTCAGATCTCCCTCCAGAAGACTCAAAACACTTTGTAAAGGCTGGTGACATCTAGTGGAAGCAATAGGAAGTGCCAAAATATTCCTAAGCCCCTGTGTTTTTCAATGGGATAGGTTTAAAGTCAATACAACACATCAGGTATCCACTTCCTGTCAGAAAATGTCTCAGGGTTTTGCCTGCCAAATGAGTTCTGTTATACTCACAGACACCATTCAAACAGTTTTAGAAACTTTAGAGTGTTTTCTATCCATATATAATAAGTATATGCATATTCTAGTTACTGGGTAGGATTAGTAACCAGATTAAATCGGGTACATTTTTTTTATCCAGACGTGCATATGCTGCCCCCTAGACCCAACAGGTTAACCATCAACTCTGTGTGTTAGTGGTGGAGGACAGATCTATAACCATCAACTCTGTGTGTTAGTGGTGGAGGACAGATCTTTAACCATCAACTCTGTGTTAGTGGTAGAGGACAGATTTTTAACCATCAACTATGTGTGTTAGTGGTGGAGGACAGATCTATAACCATCAACTCTGTGTGTTAGTGGTAGAGGACAGATCTTTAACCATCAACTCTGTGTGTTAGTAGTGGAGGACAGATATTTAACCATCAACTCTGTGTGTTAGTGGTGGAGGACAGATATATAACCATCAACTCTGTGTGTTAGTGGTGGAGGACAGATCTTTAACCATCAACTCTGTGTGTTAGTGGTGGAGGACAGATCTATAACCATCAACTCTGTGTGTTAGTGGAGGACAGATCTTTAACCATCAACTCTGTGTGTTAGTGGAGGACAGATACATAACCATCAACTCTGTGTGTTAGTGGTGGACAGATTTTTAACCATCAACTCTGTGTGTTAGTGGTTGAGGACAGATCTTTAACCATCAACTCTGTGTGTTAGTGGTGGAGGACAGATCTTTAACCATCAACTCTGTGTGTTAGTGGAGGACAGATCTATAACCATCAACTCTATGTGTTAGTGGTGGAGGACAGATCTATAACCATCAACTCTGTTTGTTAGTGGAGGACAGATCTATAACCATCAACTCCGTGTGATCGTGTTGGAGGACAGATCTATAACCATCAACTCTGTGTGTTAGTGGAGGACAGATCTTTAACCATCAACTCTGTGTGTTAGTGGTGGACAGATTTTTAACCATCAACTCTGTGTGTTAGTGGTGGAGGATAGATCTTTAACCATCAACTCTGTGTGTTAGTGGTGGAGGACAGATCTATAACCATCAACTCTGTGTGTTAGTGGTGGAGGATAGATCTTTAACCATCAACTCTGTGTGTTAGTGGTGGAGGACATATCTATAACCATCAACTCTGTGTGTTTGTGGAGGACAGATCTTTAACCATCAACTCTGTGTGTTAGTGGAGGACAGATCTATAACCATCAACTCTATGTGTTAGTGGTGGAGGACAGATCTATAACCATCAACGCTGTGTGTTAGTGGAGGACAGATATATAACCATCAACTCCGTGTGATAGTGTTGGAGGACAGATCTATAACCATCAACTCTGTGTGTTAGTGGAGGACAGATCTTTAACCATCAACTCTGTGTGTTAGTGGTGGACAGATTTTTAACCATCAACTCTGTGTGTTAGTGGTGGAGGATAGATTTTTAACCATCAACTCTGTGTGTTAGTGGTGGAGGACAGATCTATAACCATCAACTCTGTGTGTTAGTGGTGGACAGATATATAACCATCAACTCTGTGTGTTAGTGGAGGACAGATCTTTAACCATCAACTCTGTGTGTTAGTGGAGGACAGATATATAACCATCAACTCTGTGTGTTTGTGGTGGAGGACAGATCTATTACCATTAACTCTGTGTGTTAGTGGTGGACAGATTTTTAACCATCAACTCTGTGTGTTAGTGGTGGACAGATTTTTAACCATCAACTCTGTGTGTTAGTGGTGGAGGATAGATTTTTAACCATCAACTCTGTGTGTTAGTGGTGGAGGACAGATCTATAACCATCAACTCTGTGTGTTAGTGGTGGACAGATATATAACCATCAACTCTGTGTGTTAGTGGAGGACAGATCTTTAACCATCAACTCTGTGTGTTAGTGGAGGACAGATCTATAACCATCAACTCTGTGTGTTAGTGGTGGAGGACAGATCTATAACCATCAACTCTGTGTGTTAGTGGTGGAGGACAGATCTATAACCATCAACTCTGTGTGTTAGTGGTGGAGGACATATCTATAACCATCAACTCTGTGTGTTGGTGGTGGAGGACAGATCTATAACCATCAACTCTGTGTGTTAGTGGTGGAGGACATATCTATAACCATCAACTCTGTGTGTTAGTGGAGGACAGATCTTTAACCATCAACTCTGTGTCTTAGTGGTGGAGGACAGATCTATAACCATCAACTCTGTGTGCTATTGGAGGACAGATCTTTAACCGTCAACTTTGTGTGTTAGTGGAGGACAGATCTATAACCATCAACTCTGTGTGTTAGTTGTGGAGGACAGATCTATAACCATCAACTCTGTGTGTTAGTGGTGGAGGACAGATCTATAACCATCAACTCTGTGTGTTAGTGGTGGAGGACAGATCTATAACCATTAACTCTGTGAGTTAGTGGTAGAGGACAGATCTTTTACCATCAACTCTGTGTGTTAGTAGTGGAGGACAGATCTTTAACCATCAACTCTGTGTGTTAGTGGTGGAGGACAGATCTATAACCATCAACTCTGTGTGATAGTGGTGGAGGACAGATCTATAACCACCAACTCTGTGTGTTAGTGGAGGACAGATCTATAACCATCAACTCTGTGTGTTAGTGGTGGAGGACAGATCTATAACCATCAACTCTGTGTGTTAGTGGTGGAGGACAGATCTATAACCATCAACTCTGTGTGTTAGTGGTGGAGGACAGATCTATAACCATCAACTCTGTGTGTTAGTGGTGGAGGACAGATCTATAACCATCAACTCTGTGTGTTTGTGGTGAAGGACAGATCTAAAACCATCAACACTGTGTGTTAGTGGAGGACAGATCTTTAACCATCAACTCTGTGTCTTAGTGGTGGAGGACAGATCTATAACCATCAACTCTGTGTGCTAGTGGAGGACAGATCTTTAACCGTCAACTTTGTGTGTTAGTGGAGGACAGATCTATAACCATCAACTCTGTGTGTTAGTTGTGGAGGACAGATCTATAAACATCAACTCTGTGTGTTAGTGGTGGAGGACATATCTATAACCATCAACTCTGTGTGTTAGTGGTGGAGGACAGATCTATAACCATCAACTCTGTGTGTTAGTGGTGGAGGACAGATCTATAACCATTAACTCTGTGAGTTAGTGGTGGAGGACAGATCTTTAACCATCAAATCTATGTGTTAGTGGTGGAGGACAGATATATAACCATCAACTCTGTGTGTTAGTGGTGGAGGACATATCTATAACCATCAACTCTGTGTGTTAGTGGTGGAGGACAGATCTATAACCATCAACTCTGTGTGTTAGTGGTGGAGGACAGATCTATAACCACCAACTCTGTGTGTTAGTGGAGGACAGATCTATAACCATCAACTCTGTGTGTTAGTGGTGGAGGACAGATCTATAACCATCATCTCTGTGTGTTAGTGGTGGAGGACAGATCTATAACCATCAACTCTGTGTGTTAGTGGTGGAGGACAGATCTATAACCATCAACTCTGTGTGTTAGTGGAGGACAGATATATAACCATCAACTCTGTGTGTTAGTGGTGGAGGACAGATCTATTACCATCAACTCTGTGTGTTAGTGGTGGACAGATTTTTAACCATCAACTCTGTGTGTTAGTGGAGGACAGATCTATAACCATCAACTCTGTGTGTTAGTGGTGGAAAGATATATAACCATCAACTCTGTGTGTTAGTGGAGGACAGATCTTTAACCATCAACTCTGTGTGTTAGTGGT
Organism: Salmo salar; assembly: GCF_965601325.2. Classification (NCBI taxonomy): domain Eukaryota; kingdom Metazoa; phylum Chordata; class Actinopteri; order Salmoniformes; family Salmonidae; genus Salmo; species Salmo salar. The sequence goes on from NC_138294.1 coordinate 1,390,672, forward strand.
GGAGGACAGATCTATAACCATCAACTCTGTGTGTTAGTGGTGGAGGACAGATCTATAACCATCAACTCTGTCTGTTAGTAGTGGAGGACAGATCTATAACCATCAACTCTGTGTGTTAGTGGTGGAGGACAGATCTTTAACCATCAACTCAGTGTGTTAGTGGTGGAGGACAGATCTATTACCATCAACTCTGTGTGTTAGTGGTGGACAGATTTTTAACCATTAACTCTGTGTGTTAGTGGTGGAGGACAGATATATAACCATCAACTCTGTGTGTTAGTGGTGGAGGACAGATCTTTAACCATCAACTCTGTGTGTTAGTGGTGGAGGACAGATCTATAACCATCAACTCTGTGTGTTAGTGGTGGAGGACAGATCTTTAACCATCAACTCTGTGTGTTAGTGGAGGACAGATCTTTAACCATCAACTCTGTGTGTTAGTGGTGGAGGACAGAACTATAACCATCAACTCTGTGTGTTCGTGGTGGAGGACAGAACTATAACCATCAACTCTGTGTGTTAGTGGTGGACAGATATATAACCATCAACTCTGTGTGTTAGTGGAGGACAGATCTATAACCATCAACTCTGTGTGTTCGTGGTGGAGGACAGATCTTTAACCATCAACTCTGTGTGTTAGTGGAGGACAGATCTTTAACCATCAACTCTGTGTGTTAGTGGAGGACAGATCTATAACCATCAACTCTGTGTGTTAGTGGTGGAGGACAGATCTATAACCATCAACTCTGTGTGTTAGTGGAGGACAGATCTATAACCATCAACTCTGTGTGTTAGTGGTGGAGGACAGATCTATAACCATCAACTCTGTGTGTTAGTGGTGGAGGACAGATCTATAACCATCAACTCTGTGTGTTAGTGGTGGAGGACATATCTATAACCATCAACTCTGTGTGTTAGTGGTGGAGGACAGATCTATAACCATCAACTCTGTGTGTTAGTGGTGGAGGACAGATCTATAACCATTAACTCTGTGTGTTAGTGGTGGAGGACAGATCTTTAACCATCAACTCTATGTGTTAGTGGTGGAGGACAGATATATAACCACCAACTATGTGTGTTAGTGGAGGACAGATATATAACCATCAACTCTGTGTGTTAGTGGTGGAGGACAGATCTATAACCATCAACTATGTGTGTTAGTGCTGGAGGACAGATCTATAACCATCAACTCTGTGTGTTAGTGGTGGAGGACAGATCTATAACCATCAACTCTGTGTGTTAGTGGTGGAGGACAGATCTATAACCATCAACTGTGTGTTAGTGGAGGACAGATATATAACCATCAAATCTGTGTGTTAGTGGTGGAGGACAGATCTATTACCATCAACTCTGTGTGTTAGTGGAGGACAGATCTATAACCATCAACTCTGTGTGTTAGTGGTGGACAGATTTTTAACCATCAACTCTGTGTGTTAGTGGAGGACAGATCTATAACCATCAACTCTGTGTGTTAGTGGTGGAAAGATATATAACCATCAACTCTGTGTGTTAGTGGAGGACAGATCTTTAACCATCAACTCTGTGTGTTAGTGGTGGAGGACAGATCTATAACCATCAACTCTGTGTGTTAGTGGTGGAGGACAGATCTATAACCATCAACTCTGTCTGTTAGTAGTGGAGGACAGATCTATAACCATCAACTCTGTGTGTTAGTGGTGGAGGACAGATCTTTAACCATCAACTCAGTGTGTTAGTGGTGGAGGACAGATCTATTACCATCAACTCTGTGTGTTAGTGGTGGACAGATTTTTAACCATTAACTCTGTGTGTTAGTGGTGGAGGACAGATATATAACCATCAACTCTGTGTGTTAGTGGTGGAGGACAGATCTTTAACCATCAACTCTGTGTGTTAGTGGTGGAGGACAGATCTATAACCATCAACTCTGTGTGTTAGTGGTGGAGGACAGATCTTTAACCATCAACTCTGTGTGTTAGTGGAGGACAGATCTTTAACCATCAACTCTGTGTGTTAGTGGTGGAGGACAGAACTATAACCATCAACTCTGTGTGTTCGTGGTGGAGGACAGAACTATAACCATCAACTCTGTGTGTTAGTGGTGGACAGATATATAACCATCAACTCTGTGTGTTAGTGGAGGACAGATCTATAACCATCAACTCTGTGTGTTCGTGGTGGAGGACAGATCTTTAACCATCAACTCTGTGTGTTAGTGGAGGACAGATCTTTAACCATCAACTCTGTGTGTTAGTGGAGGACAGATCTATAACCATCAACTCTGTGTGTTAGTGGTGGAGGACAGATCTATAACCATCAACTCTGTGTGTTAGTGGAGGACAGATCTATAACCATCAACTCTGTGTGTTAGTGGTGGAGGACAGATCTATAACCATCAACTCTGTGTGTTAGTGGTGGAGGACAGATCTATAACCATCAACTCTGTGTGTTAGTGGTGGAGGACATATCTATAACCATCAACTCTGTGTGTTAGTGGTGGAGGACAGATCTATAACCATCAACTCTGTGTGTTAGTGGTGGAGGACAGATCTATAACCATTAACTCTGTGTGTTAGTGGTGGAGGACAGATCTTTAACCATCAACTCTATGTGTTAGTGGTGGAGGACAGATATATAACCATCAACTCTGTGTGTTAGTGGTGGAGGACATTTCTATAACCATCAACTTTGTGTGTTAGTGGTGGAGGACAGATCTAAACCATCAACTCTGTGTGTTAGTGGTGGAGGACAGATCTATAACCACCAACTATGTGTGTTAGTGGAGGACAGATCTATAACCATCAACTCTGTGTGTTAGTGGTGGAGGACAGATCTATAACCATCAACTATGTGTGTTAGTGCTGGAGGACAGATCTATAACCATCAACTCTGTGTGTTAGTGGTGGAGGACAGATCTATAACCATCAACTCTGTGTGTTAGTGGTGGAGGACAGATCTATAACCATCAACTGTGTGTTAGTGGAGGACAGATATATAACCATCAAATCTGTGTGTTAGTGGTGGAGGACAGATCTATTACCATCAACTCTGTGTGTTAGTGGAGGACAGATCTATAACCATCAACTCTGTGTGTTAGTGGGGGAAAGATATATAACCATCAACTCTGTGTGTTAGTGGAGGACAGATCTTTAACCATCAACTCTGTGTGTTAGTGGAGGACAGATATATAACCATCAACTCTGTTTGTTAGTGGTGGACAGATTTTTAACCATCAACTCTGTGTGTTAGTGGTGGAGGACAGATCTATAACCATCAACTCTGTGTGTTAGTGGTGGAGGACAGATCTATAACCATCAACTCTGTGTGTTAGTGGTGGAGGACAGATCTTTAACCATCAACTCTGTGTGTTAGTGGAGGACAGATCTTTAACCATCAACTCTGTGTGTTCGTGGTGGAGGACAGAACTATAACCATCAACTCTGTGTGTTAGTGGTGGACAGATATATAACCATCAACTCTGTGTGTTAGTGGAGGACAGATCTATAACCATCAACTCTGTGTGTTCGTGGTGGAGGACAGATCTTTAACCATCAACTCTGTGTGTTAGTGGAGGACAGATCTTTAACCATCAACTCTGTGTGTTAGTGGAGGACAGATCTATAACCATCAACTCTGTGTGTTAGTGGTGGAGGACAGATCTATAACCATCAACTCTGTGTGTTAGTGGAGGACAGATCTATAACCATCAACTCTGTGTGTTAGTGGTGGAGGACAGATCTATAACCATCAACTCTGTGTGTTAGTGGTGGAGGACAGATCTATAACCATCAACTCTGTGTGTTAGTGGTGGAGGACATATCTATAACCATCAACTCTGTGTGTTAGTGGTGGAGGACAGATCTATGACCATCAACTCTGTGTGTTAGTGGTGGAGGACAGATCTATAACCATTAACTCTGTGTGTTAGTGGTGGAGGACAGATCTTTAACCATCAACTCTATGTGTTAGTGGTGGAGGACAGATATATAACCATCAACTCTGTGTTTTAGTGGTGGAGGACATATCTATAACCATCAACTTTGTGTGTTAGTGGTGGAGGACAGATCTAAACCATCAACTCTGTGTGTTAGTGGTGGAGGACAGATCTATAACCACCAACTATGTGTGTTAGTGGAGGACAGATCTATAACCATCAACTCTGTGTGTTAGTGGTGGAGGACAGATCTATAACCATCAACTATGTGTGTTAGTGCTGGAGGACAGATCTATAACCATCAACTCTGTGTGTTAGTGGTGGAGGACAGATCTATAACCATCAACTCTGTGTGTTAGTGGTGGAGGACAGATCTATAACCATCAACTGTGTGTTAGTGGAGGACAGATATATAACCATCAAATCTGTGTGTTAGTGGTGGAGGACAGATCTATTACCATCAACTCTGTGTGTTAGTGGAGGACAGATCTATAACCATCAACTCTGTGTGTTAGTGGGGGAAAGATATATAACCATCAACTCTGTGTGTTAGTGGAGGACAGATCTTTAACCATCAACTCTGTGTGTTAGTGGAGGACAGATATATAACCATCAACTCTGTTTGTTAGTGGTGGACAGATTTTTAACCATCAACTCTGTGTGTTAGTGGTGGAGGACAGATCTATAACCATCAACTCTGTGTGTTAGTGGTGGAGGACAGATCTATAACCATCAACTCTGTGTGTTAGTGGTGGAGGACAGATCTTTAACCATCAACTCTGTGTGTTAGTGGAGGACAGATCTTTAACCATCAACTCTGTGTGTTCGTGGTGGAGGACAGAACTATAACCATCAACTCTGTGTGTTAGTGGTGGACAGATATATAACCATCAACTCTGTGTGTTAGTGGAGGACAGATCTATAACCATCAACTCTGTGTGTTCGTGGTGGAGGACAGATCTTTAACCATCAACTCTGTGTGTTAGTGGAGGACAGATCTTTAACCATCAACTCTGTGTGTTAGTGGAGGACAGATCTATAACCATCAACTCTGTGTGTTAGTGGTGGAGGACAGATCTATAACCATCAACTCTGTGTGTTAGTGGAGGACAGATCTATAACCATCAACTCTGTGTGTTAGTGGTGGAGGACAGATCTATAACCATCAACTCTGTGTGTTAGTGGTGGAGGACAGATCTATAACCATCAACTCTGTGTGTTAGTGGTGGAGGACATATCTATAACCATCAACTCTGTGTGTTAGTGGTGGAGGACAGATCTATGACCATCAACTCTGTGTGTTAGTGGTGGAGGACAGATCTATAACCATTAACTCTGTGTGTTAGTGGTGGAGGACAGATCTTTAACCATCAACTCTATGTGTTAGTGGTGGAGGACAGATATATAACCATCAACTCTGTGTTTTAGTGGTGGAGGACATATCTATAACCATCAACTTTGTGTGTTAGTGGTGGAGGACAGATCTAAACCATCAACTCTGTGTGTTAGTGGTGGAGGACAGATCTATAACCACCAACTATGTGTGTTAGTGGAGGACAGATCTATAACCATCAACTCTGTGTGTTAGTGGTGGAGGACAGATCTATAACCATCAACTATGTGTGTTAGTGCTGGAGGACAGATCTATAACCATCAACTCTGTGTGTTAGTGGTGGAGGACAGATCTATAACCATCAACTCTGTGTGTTAGTGGAGGACAGATCTATTACCATCAACTCTGTGTGTTAGTGGAGGACAGATCTATAACCATCAACTCTGTGTGTTAGTGGGGGAAAGATATATAACCATCAACTCTGTGTGTTAGTGGAGGACAGATCTTTAACCATCAACTCTGTGTGTTAGTGGAGGACAGATATATAACCATCAACTCTGTTTGTTAGTGGTGGACAGATTTTTAACCATCAACACTGTGTGTTAGTGGTGGAGGACAGATCTATAACCATCAACTCTGTGTGTTAGTGGTGGAGGACAGATCTATAACCATCAACTTTGTGTGTTAGTGGTGGAGGACAGATCTTTAACCATCAACTCTGTGTGTTAGTGGAGGACAGATCTTTAACCATCAACTCTGTGTGTTAGTGGAGGACAGATCTATAACCATCAACTCTGTGTGTTAGTGGTGGAGGACAGATCTATAACCATCAACTCTGTGTGTTAGTGGTGGAGGACAGATCTATAACCATCAACTCTGCGTGTTAGTGGTGGAGGACAGATCTATAACCATCAACTCTGTGTGTTAGTGGTGGAGGACAGATCTATAACCATCAACTCTGTGTGTTAGTGGTGAAGGACATATCTATAACCATCAACTCTGTGTGTTAGTGGTGGAGGACAGATCTATAACCATCAACTCTGTGTGTTAGTGGTGGAGGACAGATCTATAACCATTAACTCTGTGTGTTAGTGGTGGAGGACAGATCTTTAACCATCAACTCTATGTGTTAGTGGTGGAGGACAGATATATAACCATCAACTCTGTGTGTTAGTGGTGGAGGACATATCTATAACCATCAACTTTGTGTGTTAGTGGTGGAGGACAGATCTAAACCATCAACTCTGTGTGTTAGTGGTGGAGGACAGATCTATAACCACCAACTATGTGTGTTAGTGGAGGACAGATCTATAACCATCAACTCTGTGTGTTAGTGGTGGAGGACAGATCTATAACCATCAACTATGTGTGTTAGTGGTGGAGGACAGATCTATAACCATCAACTCTGTGTGTTAGTGGTGGAGGACAGATCTATAACCATCAACTCTGTGTGTTAGTGGAGGACAGATATATAACCATCAACTCTGTGTGTTAGTGGTGGAGGACAGATCTATTACCATCAACTCTGTGTGTTAGTGGAGGACAGATCTATAACCATCAACTCAGTGTGTTAGTGGGGGAAAGATATATAACCATCAACTCTGTGTGTTAGTGGAGGACAGATCTTTAACCATCAACTCTGTGTGTTAGTGGAGGACAGATATATAACCATCAACTCTGTGTGTTAGTGGTGGACAGATTTTTAACCATCAACTCTGTGTGTTAGTGGTGGGGGACAGATCTATAACCATCAACTCTGTGTGTTAGTGGTGGAGGACAGATCTTTAACCATCTACTCTGTGTGTTAGTGGAGGACAGATCTTTAACCATCAACTCTGTGTTTTAGTGGAGGACAGATCTATAAACATCAACTCTGTGTGTTAGTGGTGGAAAGATATATAACCATCAACTCTGTGTGTTAGTGGAGGACAGATCTTTAACCATCAACTCTGTGTGTTAGTGGAGGACAGATATATAACCATCAACTCTGTGTGTTAGTGGTGGACAGAGTTTTAACTATCAACTCTGTGTGTTAGTGGTGGAGGACATATCTATAACCATCAACTCTGTGTGTTAGTGGTGGAGGACAGATCTATAACCATCAACTCTGTGTGTTAGTGGTGGAGGACAGATCTTTAACCATCAACTCTGTGTGTTAGTGGAGGACAGATCTTTAACCATCAACTCTCTGTGTTAGTGGAGGACAGATCTATAACCATCAACTCTGTGTGTTAGTGGTGGAGGACAGATCTTTAACCATCAACTCTGTGTGTTAGTGGTGGAGGACAGATCTTTAACCATTAACTCTGTGTGTTAGTGGAGGACAGATCTTTAACCATCAACTCTGTGTGTTAGTGGAGGACAGATCTTTAACCATCAACTCTGTGTGTTAGTGGAGGACAGATCTATAACCATCAACTCTGTGTGTTAGTGGTGGAGGACAGATCTATAACCATCAACTCTGTGTGTTAGTGGTGGAGGACAGATCTATAACCATCAACTCTGTGTGTTAGTGGTGGAGGACAGATCTATAACCATCAACTCTGTGTGTTAGTGGTGGAGGACAGATCTATAACCATCAACTCTGTGTGTTAGTGGTGGAGGACATATCTATAACCATCAACTCTGTGTGTTAGTGGTGGAGGACAGATCTATAACCATCAACTCTGTGTGTTAGTGGTGGAGGACAGATCTATAACCATTAACTCTGTGTGTTAGTGGTGGAGGACAGGTCTTTAACCATCAACTCTATGTGTTAGTGGTGGAGGACAGATATATAACCATCAACTCTGTGTGTTAGTGGTGGAGGACATATCTATAACCATCAACTTTGTGTGTTAGTGGTGGAGGACAGATCTAAACCATCAACTCTGTGTGTTAGTGGTGGAGGACAGATCTATAACCACCAACTATGTGTGTTAGTGGAGGACAGATCTATAACCATCAACTCTGTGTGTTAGTGGTGGAGGACAGATCTATAACCATCAACTATGTGTGTTAGTGCTGGAGGACAGATCTATAACCATCAACTCTGTGTGTTAGTGGTGGAGGACAGATCTATAACCATCAACTCTGTGTGTTAGTGGTGGAGGACAGATCTATAACCATCAACTCTGTGTGTTAGTGGAGGACAGATATATAACCATCAACTCTGTGTGTTAGTGGTGGAGGACAGATCTATTACCATCAACTCTGTGTGTTAGTGGAGGACAGATCTATAACCATCAACTCAGTGTGTTAGTGGGGGAAAGATATATAACCATCAACTCTGTGTGTTAGTGGAGGACAGATCTTTAACCATCAACTCTGTGTGTTAGTGGAGGACAGATATATAACCATCAACTCTGTGTGTTAGTGGTGGACAGATTTTTAACCATCAATTCTGTGTGTTAGTGGTGGAGGACAGATCTATAACCATCAACTCTGTGTGTTAGTGGTGGAGGACAGATCTATAACCATCAACTCTGTGTGTTAGTGGTGGAGGACAGATCTTTAACCATCTACTCTGTGTGTTAGTGGAGGACAGATCTTTAACCATCAACTCTGTGTTTTAGTGGAGGACAGATCTATAACCATCAACTCTGTGTGTTAGTGGTGGAAAGATATATAACCATCAACTCTGTGTGTTAGTGGAGGACAGATCTTTAACCATCAACTCTGTGTGTTAGTGGAGGACAGATATATAACCATCAACTCTGTGTGTTAGTGGTGGACAGAGTTTTAACTATCAACTCTGTGTGTTAGTGGTGGAGGACGTATCTATAACCATCAACTCTGTGTGTTAGTGGTGGAGGACAGATCTATAACCATCAACTCTGTGTGTTAGTGGTGGAGGACAGATCTTTAACCATCAACTCTGTGTGTTAGTGGAGGACAGATCTTTAACCATCAACTCTGTGTGTTAGTGGAGGACAGATCTATAACCATCAACTCTGTGTGTTAGTGGTGGAGGACAGATCTTTAACCATCAACTCTGTGTGTTAGTGGTGGAGGACAGATCTTTAACCATTAACTCTGTGTGTTAGTGGAGGACAGATCTTTAACCATCAACTCTGTGTGTTAGTGGAGGACAGATCTATAACCATCAACTCTGTGTGTTAGTGGTGGAGGACAGATCTATAACCATCAACTCTGTCTGTTAGTGGTGGAGGACAGATCTATAACCATCAACTCTGTGTGTTAGTGGTGGAGGACAGATCTTTAACCATCAACTCTGTGTGTTAGTGGTGGAGGACAGATCTATAACCATCAACTCTGTGTGTTAGTGGTGGAGGACAGATCTATAACCATCAACTCTGTGTGTTAGTGGTGGAGGACAGATCTATAACCATCAACTCTGTGTGTTAGTGGTAGAGGACAGATCTATTACCATCAACTCTGTGTGTTAGTGATGGAGGACAGATCTTTAACCATCAACTCTGTGTTAGTGGTGGAGGACAGATCTATAACCATCAACTCTGTGTGTTAGTGGTGGAGGACAGATCTATAACCATCAACTCTGTGTGTTAGTGGTGGAGGACATATCTATAACCATCAACTCTGTGTGTTAGTGGTGGAGGACAGGTCTTTAACCATCAACTCTGTGTGTTAGTGGAGGACAGATATTTAACCATCAACTCTGTGTGTTAGTGGTGGACAGATCTTTAACCATCAACTCTGTGTGTTAGTGGAGGACAGATCTATAACCATCAACTCTGTGTGTTAGTGGTGGAGGACAGATGTATAACCATCAACTCTGTGTGTTAGTGGTGGAGGACAGATCTATAACCATCAACTCTGTGTGTTAGTGGTAGAGGACAGATCTATTACCATCAACTCTGTGTGTTAGTGATGGAGGACAGATCTTTAACCATCAACTCTGTGTTAGTGGTGGAGGACAGATCTATAACCATCAACTCTGTGTGTTAGTGGTGGAGGACAGATCTATAACCATCAACTCTGTGTGTTAGTGGTGGAGGACATATCTATAACCATCAACTCTGTGTGTTAGTGGTGGAGGACAGGTCTTTAACCATCAACTCTGTGTGTTAGTGGAGGACAGATATTTAACCATCAACTCTGTGTGTTAGTGGTGGACAGATCTTTAACCATCAACTCTGTGTGTTAGTGGAGGACAGATCTATAACCATCAACTCTGTGTGTTAGTGGTGGAGGACAGATGTATAACCATCAACTCTGTGTGTTAGTGGTGGAGGACAGATCTATAACCATCAACTCTGTGTGTTAGTGGTGGACAGATCTTTAACTGTCAACTTTGTGTGTTAGTGGAGGACAGATCTATAACCATCAACTCTGTGTGTTAGTGGAGGACAGATCTATAACCTTCAACTCTGTGTGTTAGTGGAGGACAGATCTATAACCATCAACTCTGTGTGTTAGTGGATGACAGATCTTTAACTGTCAACTTTGTGTGATAGTGGAGGACAGATCTATAACCATCAACTCTGTGTGATAGTGGTGGAGGACAGATCTATAACCATCAACTCTGTGTGTTAGTGGTGGAGGACAGTTCTTTAACCATCAACTCTGTGTGTAAGTGGTGGAGGACAGATCTTTAACCATCAACTCTGTGTGTTAGTGGTGGAGGACAGATCTATAACCATCAACTCTTTGTGTTAGTGGTGGAGGACAGATCTATAACCATCAACTCTGTGTTAGTGGTGGAGGACAGATCTATAACCATCAAGTCTGTGTGTTAGTGGTGGAGGACAGATCTATAACCATCAACTCTGTGTGTTAGTGGTGGAGGACATATCTATAACCATCAACTCTGTGTCTTAGTGGTGGAGGACAGATATATAACCATCAACTCTGTGTGTTAGTGGTGGAGGACAGATCTATAACCATCAACTCTGTGTGTTAGTGGTGGAGGACAGATCTATAACCATCAACTCTGTGTGTTAGTGGAGGACAGATCTATAACCATCAACTCTGTGTGTTAGTGGTGGAGGACATATCTATAACCATCAACTCTGTGTGTTAGTGGTGGAGGACAGATCTATAACCATCAACTCTGTGTGTTAGTGGTGGAGGACAGATCTTTAACCATCAACTCTGTGTGTTAGTGGTGGAGGACAGATCTATAACCTTCAACTCTGTCTGTTAGTGGTGGAGGACACATCTTTAACCATCAACTCTGCTTGTTAGTGGTGGAGGACAGATCTATAACCATCAACTCTGTGTGTTAGTGGTGGAGGACAGATCTATAACCATCAACTCTGTGTGTTAGTGGAGGACAGATCTTTAACCATCAACTCTGTGTGTTAGTGCTGGAGGACAGATCTATAACCATCAACTCTGTGTGTTAGTGGTGGAGGACAGATCTATAACCATCAACTCTGTGTGTTAGTGGTGGAGGACAGATCTATAACCATCAACTCTGTGTGTTAGTGGAGGACAGATATATAACCATCAACTCTGTGTGTTAGTGGTGGAGGACAGATCTATTACCATCAACTCTGTGTGTTAGTGGAGGACAGATCTATAACCATCAACTCAGTGTGTTAGTGGGGGAAAGATATATAACCATCTAGTGCAGGACAGATCTTTAACCATCAACTCTGTGTGTTAGTGGAGGACAGATATATAACCATCAACTCTGTGTGTTAGTGGTGGACAGATTTTTAACCATCAACTCTGTGTGTTAGTGGTGGAGGACAGATCTATAACCATCAACTCTGTGTGTTAGTGGTGGAGGACAGATCTATAACCATCAACTCTGTGTGTTAGTGGTGGAGCACAGATCTTTAACCATCTACTCTGTGTGTTAGTGGAGGACAGATCTTTAACCATCAACTCTGTGTTTTAGTGGAGGACAGATCTATAACCATCAACTCTGTGTGTTAGTGGTGGAAAGATATATAACCATCAACTCTGTGTGTTAGTGGAGGACAGATCTTTAACCATCAACTCTGTGTGTTAGTGGAGGACAGATATATAACCATCAACTCTGTGTGTTAGTGGTGGACAGAGTTTTAACTATCAACTCTGTGTGTTAGTGGTGGAGGACAGATCTATAACCATCAACTCTGTGTGTTAGTGGTGGAGGACAGATCTATAACCATCAACTCTGTGTGTTAGTGGTGGAGGACAGATCTTTAACCATCAACTCTGTGTGTTAGTGGAGGACAGATCTTTAACCATCAACTCTGTGTGTTAGTGGAGGACAGATCTATAACCATCAACTCTGTGTGTTAGTGGTGGAGGACAGATCTTTAACCATCAACTCTGTGTGTTAGTGGTGGAGGACAGATCTTTAACCATTAACTCTGTGTGTTAGTGGAGGACAGATCTTTAACCATCAACTCTGTGTGTTAGTGGAGGACAGATCTATAACCATCAACTCTGTGTGTTAGTGGTGGAGGACAGATCTATAACCATCAACTCTGTCTGTTAGTGGTGGAGGACAGATCTATAACCATCAACTCTGTGTGTTAGTGGTGGAGGACAGATCTTTAACCATCAACTCTGTGTGTTAGTGGTGGAGGACAGATCTATAACCATCAACTCTGTGTGTTAGTGGTGGAGGACAGATCTATAACCATCAACTCTGTCTGTTAGTGGTGGAGGACAGATCTTTAACCATCAACTCTGTGTGTTAGTGGTGGAGGACAGATCTATAACCATCAACTCTGTGTGTTAGTGGTAGAGGACAGATCTATAACCATCAACTCTGTGTGTTAGTGATGGAGGACAGATCTTTAACCATCAACTCTGTGTTAGTGGTGGAGGACAGATCTATAACCATCAACTCTGTGTGTTAGTGGTGGAGGACAGATCTATAACCATCAACTCTGTGTGTTAGTGGTGGAGGACATATCTATAACCATCAACTCTGTGTGTTAGTGGTGGAGGACAGGTCTTTAACCATCAACTCTGTGTGTTAGTGGAGGACAGATATTTAACCATCAACTCTGTGTGTTAGTGGTGGACAGATCTTTAACCATCAACTCTGTGTGTTAGTGGAGGACAGATCTATAACCATCAACTCTGTGTGTTAGTGGTGGAGGACAGATGTATAACCATCAACTCTGTGTGTTAGTGGTGGAGGACAGATCTATAACCATCAACTCTGTGTGTTAGTGGTGGACAGATCTTTAACTGTCAACTTTGTGTGTTAGTGGAGGACAGATCTATAACCATCAACTCTGTGTGTTAGTGGAGGACAGATCTATAACCTTCAACTCTGTGTGTTAGTGGAGGACAGATCTAAACCATCAACTCTGTGTGTTAGTGGATGACAGATCTTTAACTGTCAACTTTGTGTGATAGTGGAGGACAGATCTATAACCATCAACTCTGTGTGATAGTGGTGGAGGACAGATCTATAACCATCAACTCTGTGTGTTAGTGGTGGAGGACAGATCTTTAACCATCAACTCTGTGTGTAAGTGGTGGAGGACAGATCTTTAACCATCAACTCTGTGTGTTAGTGGTGGAGGACAGATCTATAACCATCAACTCTTTGTGTTAGTGGTGGAGGACAGATCTATAACCATCAACTCTGTGTTAGTGGTGGAGGACAGATCTATAACCATCAACTCTGTGTGTTAGTGGTGGAGGACAGATCTATAACCATCAACTCTGTGTGTTAGTGGTGGAGGACATATCTATAACCATCAACTCTGTGTCTTAGTGGTGGAGGACAGATCTATAACCATCAACTCTGTGTGTTAGTGGTGGAGGACAGATCTATAACCATCAACTCTGTGTGTTAGTGGTGGAGGACAGATCTATAACCATCAACTCTGTGTGTTAGTGGAGGACAGATCTATAACCATCAACTCTGTGTGTTAGTGGTGGAGGACATATCTATAACCATCAACTCTGTGTGTTAGTGGTGGAGGACAGATCTATAACCATCAACTCTGTGTGTTAGTGGTGGAGGACAGATCTTTAACCATCAACTCTGTGTGTTAGTGGTGGAGGACAGATCTATAACCTTCAACTCTGTCTGTTAGTGGTGGAGGACACATCTTTAACCATCAACTCTGCTTGTTAGTGGTGGAGGACAGATCTATAACCATCAACTCTGTGTGTTAGTGGTGGAGGACAGATCTATAACCATCAACTCTGTGTGTTAGTGGAGGACAGATCTTTAACCATCAACTCTGTGTGTTAGTGGTGGAGGACAGATCTATAACCATCAACTCTGTGTGTTAGTGGTGGAGGACACAGCTATAACCATCAACTCTGTGTGTTAGTGGTGGAGGACAGATCTTTTACCATCAACTCTGTGTGTTAGTGGTGGCGGACAGATCTATAACCATCAACTCTGTGTGTTAGTGGAGGACATATCTATAACCATCAACTCTGTCTGTTAGTGGTGGAGGACAGATCTTTAACCATCAACTCTGTGTGTTAGTGGTGGAGGACAGATCTATAACCATCAACTCTGTGTGTTAGTGGTAGAGGACAGATCTATAACCATCAACTCTGTGTGTTAGTGATGGAGGACAGATCTTTAACCATCAACTCTGTGTTAGTGGTGGAGGACAGATCTATAACCATCAACTCTGTGTGTTAGTGGTGGAGGACAGATCTATAACCATCAACTCTGTGTGTTAGTGGTGGAGGACATATCTATAACCATCAACTCTGTGTGTTAGTGGTGGAGGACAGGTCTTTAACCATCAACTCTGTGTGTTAGTGGAGGACAGATATTTAACCATCAACTCTGTGTGTTAGTGGTGGACAGATCTTTAACCATCAACTCTGTGTGTTAGTGGAGGACAGATCTATAACCATCAACTCTGTGTGTTAGTGGTGGAGGACAGATGTATAACCATCAACTCTGTGTGTTAGTGGTGGAGGACAGATCTATAACCATCAACTCTGTGTGTTAGTGGTGGACAGATCTTTAACTGTCAACTTTGTGTGTTAGTGGAGGACAGATCTATAACCATCAACTCTGTGTGTTAGTGGAGGACAGATCTATAACCTTCAACTCTGTGTGTTAGTGGAGGACAGATCTAAACCATCAACTCTGTGTGTTAGTGGATGACAGATCTTTAACTGTCAACTTTGTGTGATAGTGGAGGACAGATCTATAACCATCAACTCTGTGTGATAGTGGTGGAGGACAGATCTATAACCATCAACTCTGTGTGTTAGTGGTGGAGGACAGATCTTTAACCATCAACTCTGTGTGTAAGTGGTGGAGGACAGATCTTTAACCATCAACTCTGTGTGTTAGTGGTGGAGGACAGATCTATAACCATCAACTCTTTGTGTTAGTGGTGGAGGACAGATCTATAACCATCAACTCTGTGTTAGTGGTGGAGGACAGATCTATAACCATCAACTCTGTGTGTTAGTGGTGGAGGACAGATCTATAACCATCAACTCTGTGTGTTAGTGGTGGAGGACATATCTATAACCATCAACTCTGTGTCTTAGTGGTGGAGGACAGATCTATAACCATCAACTCTGTGTGTTAGTGGTGGAGGACAGATCTATAACCATCAACTCTGTGTGTTAGTGGTGGAGGACAGATCTATAACCATCAACTCTGTGTGTTAGTGGAGGACAGATCTATAACCATCAACTCTGTGTGTTAGTGGTGGAGGACATATCTATAACCATCAACTCTGTGTGTTAGTGGTGGAGGACAGATCTATAACCATCAACTCTGTGTGTTAGTGGTGGAGGACAGATCTTTAAACCTCTTGGGGCTAGGTGGGACGCTAGCGTGCCACCCGTGGTGCACTCCATCAACAGCAGGTGCATTTCAAGAGCGGCAAATTTGAATCCAAATAAATGTCAAAATTCAAATTTTTCAAAAATACAACTATGTTACACCATTTGAAAGATAAACATCTCCTTAATCTAACCACGTTTTATGATTTCAAAAAGGTTTTACGGCGAAAGCATAAATTTAGAGTATGTTAGGACAGTACATTTACAAGAGTTGTGTGTAATGTTTTGTCAAGTCAAAGACAGGGTCACCAAAACCATAAAACCAGCTAAAATGATGCACTAACCTTTTACAATCTCCATCAGATGACACTCCTAGGACATTATGTTAGACAATGCATGCATTTTTAGTTCTATCAAGTTCATATTTATATACAAAAACAGCGTTTTACTATGGCATTGATGTTGAGGAAATCGTTTCCCTCCAATAACCGGCAGTCAAGTCAGCGTCACAAATTAAATAATTAAAATTAGAAAACATTGGTAAAATATTATATTGTCATTTAAAGAATTATAGATTTACATCTTTTGAACGCAATCAACTTGCCAGATTTAAAAATAACCTTACTGGGAAATCACACTTTGCAATAATCTGAGCACTGTGCCCAGAAAAATACGCGTTGCGATACAGACTAGACGTCATGTTGGGGAGATCTAAAATCGAAAATACTATGTAAATAATCCATTACCTTTGATTCTCTTCATCAGATGTCACATCCAGGTATCACAGGTCCATAACGAATGTAGTTTTGTTCAAAAAAGCTCATCATTTATGTCCAAAAATCTCCGTCTCGTTAGCACATGATGTAAGCCAGCCGGACTTCTCGTCATGAACGAGGGGAAAAAATATATTTCCGTTCGTTCAAACATGTCAAACGTTGTATAGCATAAATCAATAGGGCCTTTTTTAACCAGAACATGAATAATATTCAAGGTGGACGAATGCATAGTCTTTTATAACGTATTGGAACGAGGGTACCCAACATGAAGTAGCGCGCCAGGTGTCTAATGGGACATCACCGTTCCATGGCTCTTGTTCGGTCAGATCTCCCTCCAGAAGACTCAAAACACTTTGTAAAGGCTGGTGACATCTAGTGGAAGCAATAGGAAGTGCCAAAATATTCCTAAACCCCTGTGTTTTTCAATGGGATAGGTTTAAAGTCAATACAACACATCAGGTATCCACTTCCTGTCAGAAAATGTCTCAGGGTTTTGCCTGCCAAATGAGTTCTGTTATACTCACAGACACCATTCAAACAGTTTTGGAAACTTTAGAGTGTTTTCTATCCATATATAATAAGTATATGCATATTCTAGTTACTGGGTAGGATTAGTAACCAGATTAAATCGGGTACATTTTTTTTATCCAGACGTGCAAATGCTGCCCCCTAGACCCAACAGGTTAACCATCAACTCTGTGTGTTAGTGGTGGAGGACAGATCTTTAACCATCAACTCTGTGTCTTAGTGGTGGAGGACAGATCTATAACCATCAACTCTGTGTGTTAGTGATGGAGGACAGATCTTTAACCATCAACTCTGTGTGTTAGTGGTGGAGGACAGATCTAAAACCATACACACTGTGTGTTAGTGGAGGACAGATCTTTAACCATCAACTCTGTGTGTTAGTGGAGGACAGATATATAACCATCAACTCTGTGTGTTAGTGGTGGAGGACAGATCTAAAACCATCAACACTGTGTGTTAGTGGAGGACAGATCTTTAACCATCAACTCTGTGTGTTAGTGGTGGACAGATCTATAACCATCAACTCTGTGTGATAGTGGTGGAGGACAGATCTATAACCATCAACTCTGTGTGTTAGTTGTTGCGGACAGATCTATAACCATCAACTCTGTGTGTTAGTGGTAGAGGGCAGATCTATAACCATCAACTCTGTTTGTTAGTGATGGAGGACAGATCTTTAACCATCAACTCTGTGTGTTAGTGGTGGAGGACAGATCTATAACCATCAACTCTGTGTGTTAGTGGTGGAGGACAGATCTATAACCATCAACTCTGTGTGTTAGTGGTGGAGGACAGATCTTTTACCATCAACTCTGTGTGTTAGTGGTGGAGGACAGATCTATAACCATCAACTCTGTGTGTTAGTGGAGGACATATCTATAACCATCAACTCTGTGTGTTAGTGGTGGAGGACAGATCTTTAACCATCAACTCTGTGTGTTAGTGGTGGAGGACAGATCTTTAACCATCAACTCTGTGTGTTAGTGGTGGACAGATCTATAACCATCAACTCTGTGTGTTAGTGGTGGAGGACAGATCTTTAACTTCTCTAGGGCCGGCGGGACGAAATCGTCCCACCTACGTAACAGCCAGTGGAATCCTGTGGCGCGTTATTCAAATACCTTAGAAATGCTATTACTTCAATTTCTGAAACATATTACTATTTTACACCATTTTAAAGACAAGACTCTCGTTAATCTAACCACACTGTCCGATTTCAAAAAGGCTTTACAACGAAAGCAAAACATTAGATTATGTCAGCAGAGTACCCAGCTAGAAATAATCAGACACCCATTTTTCAAGCTAGCATATAATGTCACAAAAACCCAGAAGACAGCTAAATGCAGCACTAACCTTTGATGATCTTCATCAGATGACAAACCTAGGACATTATGTTATACAATACATGCATGTTTTGTTCAATCAAGTTCATATTTATATCAAAAACCAGCTTTTTACATTAGCATGTGACGTTCAGAACTAGCATACCCCCCGCAAACTTCCGGTGAATTTACTAAATTACTCACGATAAACGTTCACAAAAAGCAAAACAATTATTTTAAGAATTATAGATACAGAACTCCTCTATGCACTCGATATGTGCAATTTTAAAATAGCTTTTCGGTGAAAGCACATTTTGCAATATTCTCAGTAGATAGCCCGCCATCACAGGGCTAGCTATTTAGACACCCAGCAAGTTTAGCACTCACCAAAGTCAGATTTACTATAAGAGAAATGTTATTACCTTTGGTGTTCTTCGTCAGAATGCACTCCCAGGACTTCTACTTCAATAACAAATGTTGGTTTGGTCCCAAATAATCCATAGTTATATCCAAATAGCGGCGTTTTGTTCGTGCGTTCAAGACACTATCCGAAAGGGTAAATAAGGGTTACGAGCATGGCGCATTTCGTGACAAAAAAATTATAAATATTCCATTACCGTACTTCGAAGCATGTCAACCGCTGTTTAAAATCCATTTTTATGCCATTTTTCTCGTAAAAAAAGCGATAATATTCCGACCAGGAATCTGCATTTAGGTAAACAGACGAAAGAAAATAAAGCATGGGGTCGACTCGGGCACGCGCCTAAGCCCATAGTACTCTGATCGGCCACTTGCCAAAAGCGATAATGTGTTTCAGCCAGAGGCTGCCTCGATATCGTTCAGCTTTTTCCCGGGCTCTGAGAGCCTATGGGAGCCGTAGGAAGTATCACGTTAGAGCAAAGATACTCAGTCTTCAATAAAAAGAGCCCAGATGAACAACAACTTGTCAGACAGGCCACTTCCCATATAAAATCCTCTCAGGTTTTTGCCTGCCATATGAGTTTTGTTATACTCACAGACACCATTCAAACAGTTGTAGAAACTTTAGGGTGTTTTCTATCCAAAGCCAATAATTATATGCATATTCTAGTTACTGGGCAGGAGTAGTAACCAGATTAAATCGGGTACGTTTTTTATCCGGCCGTGTCAATACTGCCCCCTACCCCCAACAGGTTAACCATCAACTCTGTGTGTTAGTGGTGGAGGACAGATCTTTAACCATCAACTCTGTGTCTTAGTGGTGGAGGACAGATATATAACCATCAACTCTGTGTGTTAGTGGTGGAGGACAGATCTTTAACCATCAACTCTGTGTGTTAGTGGAGGACAGATCTATAACCATCAACTCTGTGTGTTAGTGGAGGACAGATCTATAACCATCAACTCTGTGTGTTAGTGCTGGAGGACAGATCTATAACCATCAACTCTGTGTGTTAGTGATGGAGGACAGATCTTTAACCATCAACTCTGTGTGTTAGTGGTGGAGGACAGATCTAAAACCATACACACTGTGTGTTAGTGGAGGACAGATCTTTAACCATCAACTCTGTGTGTTAGTGGAGGACAGATATATAACCATCAACTCTGTGTGTTAGTGGTGGAGGACAGATCTAAAACCATCAACACTGTGTGTTAGTGGAGGACAGATCTTTAACCATCAACTCTGTGTGTTAGTGGTGGACAGATCTATAACCATCAACTCTGTGTGATAGTGGTGGAGGACAGATCTATAACCATCAACTCTGTGTGTTAGTTGTTGCGGACAGATCTATAACCATCAACTCTGTGTGTTAGTGGTAGAGGGCAGATCTATAACCATCAACTCTGTTTGTTAGTGATGGAGGACAGATCTTTAACCATCAACTCTGTGTTAGTGGTGGAGGACAGATCTATAACCATCAACTCTGTGTGTTAGTGGTGGAGGACAGATCTATAACCATCAACTCTGTGTGTTAGTGATGGAGGACATATCTATAACCATCAACTCTGTGTGTTAGTGGTGGAGGACAGATCTATAACCATCAACTCTGTGTGTTAGTGGTGGAGGACAGATCTATAACCATCAACTCTGTGTGTTAGTGGTGGACAGATCTTTAACTGTCAACTTTGTGTGTTAGTGGAGGACAGATCTATAACCATCAACTCTGTGTGTTAGTGGAGGACAGATCTATAACCATCAACTCTGTGTGTTAGTGGAGGACAGATCTATAACCATCAACTCTGTGTGTTAGTGGAGGACAGATCTTTAACTGTCAACTTTGTGTGTTAGTGGAGGACAGATCTATAACCATCAACTCTGTGTGATAGTGGTGGAGGACAGATCTATAACCATCAACTCTGTGTGTTAGTGGTGGAGGACAGATCTTTAACCATCAACTCTGTGTGTTAGTGGTGGAGGACAGATCTTTAACCATCAACTCTTTGTGTTAGTGGTGGAGGACAGATCTATAACCATCAACTATGTGTGTTAGTGGTGGAGGACAGATCTATAACCATCAACTCTGTGTGTTAGTGGTGGAGGACAGATCTTTAACCATCAACTCTGTGTGTTAGTGGTGGAGGACAGATCTATAACCATCAACTCTGTGTGTTAGTGGAGGACAGATCTAAAACCATCAACACTGTGTGTTAGTGGAGGACAGATCTTTAACCATCAACTCTGTGTGTTAGTTGTTGCGGACAGATCTATAACCATCAACTCTGTGTGTTAGTGGTAGAGGACAGATCTATAACCATCAACTCTGTGTGTTAGTGATGGAGGACAGATCTTTAACCATCAACTCTGTGTGTTAGTGGTGGAGGACAGATCTATAACCATCAACTCTTTGTGTTAGTCGTGGAGGACAGATCTATAACATCAACTCTGTGTTAGTGGTGGAGGACAGATCTATAACCATCAACTCTGTGTGTTAGTGGTGGAGGACATATCTATAACCATCAACTCTGTGTGTTAGTGGTGGAGGACAGATGTATAACCATCAACTCTGTGTGTTATTGGAGGACAGATCTATAACCATCAACTCTCTGTGTTAGTGGTGGAGGACAGATCTTTAACCATCAACTCTGTGTGTTAGTGGTGGAGGACAGATGTATAACCATCAACTCTGTGTGTTATTGGAGGACAGATCTATAACCATCAACTCTGTGTGTTAGTGGTGGAGGACATATCTATAACCATCAACTCTGTGTG
Source organism: Salmo salar (assembly GCF_965601325.2). NCBI lineage: Eukaryota > Metazoa > Chordata > Actinopteri > Salmoniformes > Salmonidae > Salmo > Salmo salar. The sequence continues at coordinate 1,412,372 of NC_138294.1, forward strand.
TTAGTGGTGGGGGTATGCTGGCTTTCGTGGCGCACCTGTTTTAAATGCTTTTGTGTGTGGGGCGCTGTCCTCAGATAATCGCATAGTGTGCTTTCGCCATAATGCCTTTTTGAAATCTGGCACAGCGGCTGGATTAACAAGAAGTTAAGCTTTATTCTGATGTATGACACTTGTATTTTCATGAATGTTAAATATGACTATTTCTGTAATTTGAATTTCCCGCTTTACAATTGATGTTGTCGAGGTGGGTCACTAGCGCCACGCCTAGCCATAACAGGATTTTTAACCATCAACTCTGTGTTAGTGGTGGAGGACAGCTAGGTTAGCTCTCTCTCTCTCTCTCTCTCTCTCTCTCTCTCTCTCTCTCTCTCTCTCTCTCTCTCTCTGTGAATTATCAATTTAGTTTGTCTTGCCTTTACATTTTTGTGTTTGTGTGTGTGTGTGTGTATGTGTGTATGTGTGTGTGTGTGTGTGTGTGTGCGTGTGTGTGTGTGTGTGTACATCGTGTGTGGTAATGGGTCCTGCTGCCAACAGAATGTGACATCTGCTCTGCTACAGGCATTGAGGGTCAGTACCAGCTCAAATATGCCAAGTGGAGGGATGGTGTGTGTGTGGTGTGTGTGTGTGTGTGTGTGTGTGTGTGTGTGTGTGTGTGTGTGTGTGTGTGTGTGTGTGTGTGTGTGTGTGTGTGTGTGTGTGTGTGTGTGTGTGTGTGTGTGTGTGTGTGTGTGTGCTCTAGCCCACGGATATATCCGGGCAGGTTTAGGGTCATGAAATATTTAATAAAGAGAAAATAATGCATAATAAAATCCATAAAATGTATAATTCATAACTATAAGCTACAGTGAGGTTTTATTTTCATTAATTTTTATCTGACATCTGTGCCTTAGCATGGAGGACCTAACTGTACGAGCTCTGACTGAAACCTGGAAGAGTGGATGCTATTCTGTTAGTGCTGCTGAAGACAGGAAGACTAAGTAGGGCATTCTAGCCTCATAACTGGACAGTGGAGACTTTATGTTCTAGACTTTATGTTCTAAACATTATGTTCTAAACGTTATGTTCTAGACTTTATTTAATTAACTTTATGTTCTAAACTTTATGTTCTGGACTTTATGTTCTAGACTTTATGTTCTAAACTTTATATTCTAGACTTTATGTTCTAAACTTTATATTCTAGACTTTATGTTCTAAACTTTATGTTCTAGACTTTATGTTCTAAACTTTATGTTCTAAACTTTATGTTCTAGACTTTATATTCTAGACTTTATGTTCCAAACTTTATATTCTAGACTTTATGTTCTAAAATTTATGTTCTAGACTTTGTTCTAAGCTTTATGTTCTAAACTTTCTGTTCTAGATTTTCTGTTCTAAACTTTATGTTCTAGACTTTACATTCTGACCTTTATGTTGAGTTATAGTTACAGTTATTTTCTAAGTCTACGTTTTATTTGACTAGAAAGTTTTGTTTAATAAATATGCATTTAAAGGCTAAATTAGCCCACACAGGGCTTACAAGATGTCAATTTATTGTTTACCATTGAAAAGTGAAAAGGCTGAAGAAAAAACATCCTTGTTCAATAAAATATTGAAGGGCAAAATAGCCTAAATGTACAGTGTATTTTAATAGAATGTTGAAGGACAAAGTTTCCTAACTGTACAGTGTATTTTCACAGAAGCATGATGTGATTTATTGTTTGACTTTTTTTTCTCAAAAAGCACAAGGTGTCAATTTGTTGTATATATATAAAAAATATTTTAAAAAATAAACATCAATAGGCATAAATATTCAATAAGTAAATGAATAATGTTAAAGAAACAGTCATTGGTCAATAAAACGTTTGCTAGGAAAAAAAGGGAACTGTAAGTTGAGTTTTTAGGGTTGGGTACGGGCCGTTTCACTTCATCACACAGAGCCGGTCGCTTGAGGAGGGGTCATTAGCAATTGCAGGCGTGTGCAGGTCAACAAACAGCTGACCCAGGCATCACTAGCGGGCACTCCTGTGTCTGTCTCTGGGTTTGTGCCTGCATGTGTGTTGTGTGTGTGTGTGTGTGTGTGTGTGTGTGTGTGTGTGTGTGTGTGTGTGTGTGTGTGTGTGTGTGTGTGTGTGTGTGTGTGTGTGTGTGTGTGTGTGTGTGTGTGTGTGTGTGTGTGTGTGTGTGTGTGTGTGTGTGTGTGTGTGTGTGTGTCTGTGTCTGTGTGTGTGTGTGTGTGTGTGTGTGTGTGTGTGTGTCTGTGAGTGTGTGTGTGTGTCTGTCTGTGGGTCTGTGTGTGTGTGTCTGTGAGTGTGTGTGTGTCTGTGTGTGTGTGTGTGTGTCTGTGAGTGTCTGTGTGTGTGTGAGACAGATATAGCCCAATGATTCACCCTCTCAAAAGTACAGAATGTACTTTTGAGTCAGAACCAAAATAACAACAGCACGAATTGCATTAAGACGCAAGTTGTCGTCGTCGTCGTCATCATCAACAACAACAGCCATCCAGAACACAGGGTCAACACGGGTCTGTAAAACAGACGAAACTGAAGCGAGATATGACTAACCACAATACGATGCGAAGGGAGTCTGTAAATATTTTGGGAAAAGCTTCAATGGAAACTTTAAAATGGCCCGATACTCAATAACAAAAAAAATACATCTGAAAACGGCAGCTTGTCATTTGGTTTGTTGTAAATTGGAGAAATCACAGATTACACCTTTAACATCATTACAAGTCCTGTTCAGCCGGTCAGCGAATGAACACGTTAGCAGATTTCCATGGTGCCTCTGCTATCTAACAGAGGATATCAAGCCAAGTGGATCCTAACCAGCAAAATACAGTAGTGAGATTTTTCAAATCCGCAGCACCTTGACAACGACTTGACAGCACCTTATTAACGACCAGCTGGCGAGTAACAGAAGGAGAGAGGGTTTCCGTGGTAACCCCGGCCGTCTATCAACGAGAGGATATTTCTTCTCTTTCTGTTCCTCCTCAACAGGTTTTCACTGGACAGGATTTCTACTAGCGTCTCTATTAAATCCGTATCGTATAAATTCAGTGTTACAGCTTGATTACATTTAAAGGCAATGTGGGACTGTGGAGGTTAATTATTTTTTTTAAATGATCTCACCTATTCAATTCAATGATCGTATAATGGGTGGACTGGCAATCCCTTTCTATAGATTATATTTCTATGTTTGAGACCCTGGTTGTAAAGGCGTTAGAGCATCTCTAAGTCCTTTAATCTTCTCCTTCAATTTGTTAACGAACTAGGAGATATCAACCAGGGAAGAGAGAGGAGATATCAACCAGATTACAGAGAGGAGATATCAACCAGGGGAGAGAGAGGAGATATCAACCAGGGGAGAGAGAGGAGATATCAACCAGGTTACAGAGAGGAGATATCAACCAGGGGAGAGAGAGGAGATATCAACCAGGGGAGAGAGAGGAGATATCAACCAGGGGAGAGAGAGGAGATATCAACCAGGTTACAGAGAGGAGATATCAACCAGGGGAGAGAGAGGAGATATCAACCAGGGGAGAGAGAGGAGCGATCAACCAGGGGAGAGAGAGGAGATATCAACCAGGTTACAGAGAGGAGATATCAACCAGGGGAGAGAGAGGAGATATCAACCAGGTTACAGAGAGGAGATATCAACCAGGTTACAGAGAGGAGCGATCAACCAGGGGAGAGAGAGGAGATATCAACCAGGGGAGAGAGAGGAGATATCAACCAGGTTACAGAGAGGAGATATCAACCAGGGGAGAGAGAGGAGATATCAACCAGGGGAGAGAGAGGAGATATCAACCAGGTTACAGAGAGGAGATATCAACCAGGGGAGAGAGAGGAGATATGAACCAGGGGAGAGAGAGGAGCGATCAACCAGGGGAGAGAGAGGAGATATCAACCAGGTTACAGAGAGGAGATATCAACCAGGTTACAGAGAGGAGATATCAACCAGGTTACAGAGAGGAGATATCAACCAGGGGAGAGAGAGGAGATATCAACCAGGGGAGAGAGAGGAGATATCAACCAGGTTACAGAGAGGAGATATCAACCAGGGGAGAGAGAGGAGATATCAACCAGGGGAGAGAGAGGTGATATCAACCAGGGGAGAGAGAGGAGATATCAACCAGGTTACAGAGAGGAGATATCAACCAGGGGAGAGAGAGGAGATATCAACCAGGGGAGAGAGAGGAGCGATCAACCAGGGGAGAGAGAGGAGATATCAACCAGGTTACAGAGAGGAGATATCAACCAGGGGAGAGAGAGGAGATATCAACCAGGTTACAGAGAGGAGATATCAACCAGGTTACAGAGAGGAGCGATCAACCAGGGGAGAGAGAGGAGATATCAACCAGGGGAGAGAGAGGAGATATCAACCAGGTTACAGAGAGGAGATATCAACCAGGGGAGAGAGAGGAGATATCAACCAGGGGAGAGAGAGGAGATATCAACCAGGTTACAGAGAGGAGATATCAACCAGGGGAGAGAGAGGAGATATGAACCAGGGGAGAGAGAGGAGCGATCAACCAGGGGAGAGAGAGGAGATATCAACCAGGTTACAGAGAGGAGATATCAACCAGGGGAGAGAGAGGAGATATCAACCAGGGTAGAGAGAGGAGCGATCAACCAGGTTACAGAGAGGAGATATCAACCAGGGGAGAGAGAGGAGATATCAACCAGGTTACAGAGAGGAGATATCAACCAGGTTACAGAGAGGAGATATCAACCAGGTTACAGAGAGGAGATATCAACCAGGGGAGAGAGAGGAGATATCAACCAGGGGAGAGAGAGGAGATATCAACCAGGTTACAGAGAGGAGATATCAACCAGGGGAGAGAGAGGAGATATCAACCAGGTTACAGAGAGGAGTGATCAACCAGGGGAGAGAGAGGAGATATCAACCAGGTTACAGAGAGGAGATATCAACCAGGGGAGAGAGAGGAGCGATCAACCAGGGGAGAGAGAGGAGATATCAACCAGGGTAGAGAGAGGAGCGATCAACCAGGTTACAGAGAGGAGATATCAACCAGGTTACATAGAGGAGATATCAACCAGGTTACAGAGAGGAGATATCAACCAGGTTACAGAGAGGAGATATCAACCAGGGGAGAGAGAGGAGATATCAACCAGGGGAGAGAGAGGAGATATCAACCAGGTTACAGAGAGGAGATATCAACCAGGGGAGAGAGAGGCGATATCAACCAGGGGAGAGAGAGGAGATATCAACCAGGTTACAGAGAGGAGATATCAACCAGGTTACAGAGAGGAGATATCAACCAGGGGAGAGAGGAGATATCAACCAGGTTACAGAGAGGAGATATCAACCAGGGGAGAGAGAGGAGATATCAACCAGGGGAGAGAGAGGAGCGATCAACCAGGGGAGAGAGAGGAGCGATCAACCAGGTTACAGAGAGGAGATATCAACCAGGTTACAGAGAGGAGATATCAACCAGGGGAGAGAGAGGAGATATCAACCAGGGGAGAGAGAGGAGATATCAACCAGGGGAGAGAGAGGAGCGATCAACCAGGGGAGAGAGAGGAGATATCAACCAGGGAAGAGAGAGGAGATATCAACACAGGGGAGAGAGAGGAGATATCAACCAGGGTAGAGAGAGGAGCGATCAACCAGAGTAGAGAGAGAGAGAGAGAGAAAGATCAGACGAGAGTAGAGAGAAAAAAGAGAGCGCGAGAGAGAGAGGGAGAGAGAGCGAGACAGAGAAAGAGAGAGCGAGAGAGAGAGAGAAAAGAGAGAGAGTGAGAGAGAGAGAGAGTGAGAGAGAGTGAAAAGAGAGAGCGAGAGAGAGAGAGAGAAAGAGAGAGAGTGAGAGAGAGAGAGACAGTGAGAGAGAGAGAGAGAGAGAGAGAGAGAGAGAGAGAGAGAAAATAGAGAGAGAGAAAAGAGAGAGAGTGAGAGTGAGAGAAAAGAGAGAGTGAGAGAGAGAGACAGAGAAAGGAGAGAGAGATAGAAAAGAGAGAGAGAGATGACAGCAGCCTACTACATGAACTATTGATGTCATCCTTATTCCTACCTTAATTAACTAGGTTACTGTTACATGAGCTACAGTAGCTTTATGAAGGGTCTCACTGCTCTAAAAGTCATGGACCGTGCCTTCCCAAGAGACAGTGAAGGGACGGTCAGAGGTCAGACTGGGGCGACGTGGAAAAAACAACAGCGCCAGCCGGTCTCACAGTGTGTGTGTGTGTGTGTGTGTGTGTGTGTGTGTGTGTGTGTGTGTGTGTGTGTGTGTGTGTGTGTGTGTGTGTGTGTGTGTGTGTGTGTGTGTGTGTGTGTGTGTGTGTGGGTGGGTGGATGGAGACTTCAGAGCCCCTGTGGGTGTTTTATTTGTCTGGCCCATCACTCAAACAGACACAGATGGCAACCAATTATGACTGAAATCACAACAGATAGACAGAGAGAGACAGAGAGAGAGAGAGAGAGAGAGACAGAGACAGAGAGAGACACAGAGAGAGAGAGAGAGAGAGAGAGAGAGACAGAGATAGAGAGACAGAGAGACAGAGTGAGGGAGAAAGAGAGAGAGAGAGACAGAGAGGAGACAGAGAGAGAGAGAGCAGACAGACAGACAGAGAGCAGACAGAGAGAGAGAGAGAGAGACAGAGAGAGATAGAGAGACAGAGAGAGGGAGACGAGAGAGAGAGAGCAGAGAGAGAGAGACAGAGAGAGACAGAGAGAGGGACAGAGAGAGAGAGAGAGAGAGAGAGAGACAGAGAGAGAGACAGAGACAGGGAAGTGGAGAGAGAGAGTTTGAGTTTTATTAAACCTTTATTTTATACTCAAATATTAAACCAAATATTGGCACACTGCCTTTTCAGATATTACACAACAAATGTGTCATTCTTAAATAAACATAAAAGAAACAAATCAATAAAATAAAAATAAAAAAATAATTCACGTTCCAGTTATTTCATCAACAAAGAATAATTTCCCCTCCTCCACAAAACAAACCGCTCCTTCATAAATCCACTTCTCCTCAAACAATGGGAGATGTTTTACAGCCGAGAAGAACTCATCGCTGTAAACTAATCCTTTAAAAACACATCCCTCATCCTTACCATCTCTCCTGTCTATCTTATTTTTCCTCCTCAGAAAAATACATTTCAACAGTTAACATTTTATTTTCTGTTGCTTACAGTATTGAAACCCACAAATAAAAACAGTGTTATTGAAAATCTCCCCAACAGCTGTAAACAAAGACTCGAATATTTAAAAAAGAGGCTTTATCGTCTCACACTTCATAAAACAGTGAAAAATTGTTCATCTTATGTTACAACAAGGACATCCATCTCCAACATCTGAGTTAATGACAGAAACAAAAGCATTTAACTGCAATGATGCCATGTAACACCCTCCATTGCATGTCACCAGTACTCTTTTGTACCGGTGGCTTGTACAGTGCTCTCCATGCTGACTTTACCTTGTCATCAAGGCCCAGTTTTACCCTCCAAGGAGCGTCATTTCTATTTTTCAGTTTATCTTTATTTAAAACCTTGACACACCCCGTATATAACTCCTTCCCATTCACCTCATCCAAACCCACCTCCTCCAGGGTGTAATCCCTAGTCTGTCTGTCTCTGGGATATTGGATATAATCCCTAGTCTGTCAGTCTCTGGGATATTGGGTGTAATCCCTAGTCGGTCTGTCTCTGGGATATTGGGTGTAATCCCTAGTCTGTCTGTCTCTGGGATATTGGATATAATCCCTAGTCTGTCAGTCTCTGGGATATTGGGTGTAATCCCTAGTCGGTCTGTCTCTGGGATATTGGGTGTAATCCCTAGTCTGTCTGTCTCTGGGATATTGGATATAATCCCTAGTCTGTCAGTCTCTGGGATATTGGGTGTAATCCCTAGTCGGTCTGTCTCTGGGATATTGGGTGTAATCCCTAGTCTGTCTGTCTCTGGGATATTGGGTGTAATCCCTAGTCTGTCTGTCTCTGGGATATTGGGTGTAATCCCTAGTCTGCCTGACTCTGGGATATTGGGTGTAATCCCTAGTCTGTCTGACTGGGATATTGGGTGGAATCCCTAGTCTGTCTGTCTCTGGGATATTGGGTGTAATCCCTAGTCTGTCTGACTCTGGGATATTAGGTGTAATCCCTAGTCTGTCTGTCTCTGGGATATTGGGTGTAATCCTTTGTCTGTCTGTCTCTGGGATATTGGGTGTAATCCCTAGTCTGTCTGTCTCTGGGATATTGGGTGTAATCCCTAGTCTGTCTGACTCTGGGATATTGGATATAATCCCTAGTCTGCCTGATTCTGGGATATTGGGTGGAATCCCTAGTCTGTCTGTCTCTGAGATATTGGGTGTAATCCCTAGTCTGTCTGTCTCTGGGATATTGGGTGTAATCCCTAGTCTGTCTGTCTCTGGGATATTGGGTGTAATCCCTAGTCTGTCTGTCTCTGGGATATTGGGTGTAATCCCTAGTCTGTCTGACTGTGATATTGGGTGTAATCCCTAGTCTGTCTGACTGTGATATTGGGTGTAATCCCTAGTCTGTCTGTCTCTGGGATATTGGGTGTAATCCCTAGTCTGTCTGTCTCTGGGATATTGGGTGTAATCCCTAGTCTGTCTGTCTCTGGGATATTGGGTGTAATCCCTAGTCTGTCTGTCTCTGGGATATTGGGTCTAATCCCTAGTCTGTCTGTCTCTGGGATATTGGGCGTAATCCCTAGTCTGTCTGTCTCTGGGATATTGGGTGTAATCCCTAGTCTGTCTGTCTCTGGGATATTGGGTGTAATCCCTAGTCTGTCTGTTTCTGGGATATTGGGTGTAATCCCTAGTCTGTCTGTCTCTGAGATATTGGGTGTAATCCCTAGTCTGTCTGTCTCTGGGATATTGGGTGTAATCCCTAGTCTGCCTGACTCTGGGATATTGGGTGTAATCCCTAGTCTAGGAAATGGGGCGTCTTAATCTTGCGCCTTTCTCTTGTAACTCTTGAGCATAATCCACTCCTCTGTTGACAGAGCCTTTCTGCAACTTCCCAGCAGTTGTCCGACAATCCTTTCCGACCTCACCCCCAAATGTTCAGCCACCCGTCTTCCATTCATTTAATGTGGGTCCAGCTATGTCCATTAACCTGTTAGGGCTAGGGGGCAGTATTGACACGGCTGGATAAAAAACGTACCCGATTTAATCTGGTTACTACTCCTTCCCAGTAACTAGAATATGCATATAATTATTGGCTTTGGATAGAAAATACCCTAAAGTTTCTAAAACTGTTTGAATGGTGTCTGTGAGTATAACAGAACTCATATGGCAGGCAAAAACCTGAGAAGATTTCATGCAGGAAGTGGCCTGTCTGACAAGGTGTCGTTCTTCTTGCCTCTGTTTATTGAAGACTGAGGATCTCTGCTATAACGTAACACTTCTTACGGCTCCCATAGGCTCTCAGCAGGCGGCAAAAAGCTGAATCGTGTCTTTGCAGGCTCTGGCTGAAAAAAAGTAGCGCGTTTGGGTAGTGGCTGGTTACAGTACTGTGAGACTCAGGCGCGTGCCCGCGTCGACCGAATGCTTTGTTTTCTTTCCTCTGTTTACCTAAACGCAGATTTCCGGTCGGAATATTATCTCTTTTTTACGAGAAAAATGGCATAAAAATGGATTTTAAACAGCGGTAGACATGCTTCGAAGTACGGTAATGGAATATTTCGAATTTTTTTGTCACGAATTGCGCCATGCTCGTGACCCTTATTTACACTTCGGATAGTGTCTGGAACGCACAAACAAAACGCCGCTATTTGGATATAACGATGGATTATTTTGGACCAAACCAACATTTGTTATTGAAGTAGCAGTCCTGGGAGTGCATTCTGACGAAGAACATCAAAGGTAATCAAACTTTTGTAATAGTAAATCTGACTTTGGTCAGGGCAAAACTTGGTGGGTGTCTAAATAGCGAGCCGTGATGGCTGGGCTATCTACTGAGAATATTGCAAAATGTGCTTTCACCGAAAAGCTATTTTAAAATCGGACACCTCGATTGCACAAAGGAGTTCTGTATCTATAATTCTTAAAATAATTGTTATGTTTTTTGTCAACGTTTATCGTGAGTAATTTAGTAAATTCACCGGAGGTTTGCGGGGGTATGCTAGTTCTGAACGTCACATGCTAATGTAAAAAGCTGTTTTTTTATATAAATATGAACTTGATTGAACAAAACATGCATGTATTGTATAACATAATGTCCTAGGGGTGTCATCTGATGAAGATCATCAAAGGTTAGTGCTGCATTTAGCTGTCTTCTGGGTTTTTGTGACATTATATGCTAGCCTGTTGGGTCTAGGGGGCAGCATTTGCACGTCTGGATAAAAAAAATGTACCCGATTTAATCTGGTTACTAATCCTACCCAGTAACTAGAATATGCATATACTTATTATATATGGATAGAAAACACTCTAAAGTTTCCAAAACTGTTTGAATGGTGTCTGTGAGTATAACAGAACTCATTTGGCAGGCAAAACCCTGAGACATTTTCTGACAGGAAGTGGATACCTGATGTGTTGTATTGACTTTAAACCTATCCCATTGAAAAACACAGGGGTTTAGGAATATTTTGGCACTTCCTATTGCTTCCACTAGATGTCACCAGCCTTTACAAGTGTTTTGAGTCTTCTGGAGGGAGATCTGACCGAACAAGAGCCATGGAACGGTGATGTCCCATTAGACACCTGGCGCGCTAGTTCATGTTGGGTACCCTCGTTCCAATACGTTATAAAAGAGTATGCATTCGTCCACCTTGAATATTATTCATGTTCTGGTTAAAAAAGGCCCTAATGATTTATGCTATACAACGTTTGACATGTTTGAACGAACGGAAATATATTTTTTCCCCTCGTTCATGACGAGAAGTCCGGCTGGCTCATGTGCTAACGAGACGGAGATTTTTGGACATAAATGATGAGCTTTTTTGAACAAAACTACATTCGTTATGGACCTGTGATACCTGGAAGTGACATCTGATGAAGAGAATCAAAGGTAATGGATTATTTACATAGTATTTTCGATTTTAGATCTCCCCAACATGACGTCTAGTCTGTATCGCAACGCGTATTTTTCTGGGCGCAGTGCTCAGATTATTGCAAAGTGTGATTTCCCAGTAAGGTTATTTTTAAATCTGGCAAGTTGATTGCGTTCAAGAGATGTAAATCTATAATTCTTTAAATGACAATATAATATTTTACCAATGTTTTCTAATTTTAATTCTTTAATTTCTGACGCTGACTTGACTGCCGGTTATTGGAGGGAAACGATTTCCTCAACATCAATGCCATAGTAAAACGCTGTTTTTGGATATAAATATGAACTTGATAGAACTAAAAATGCATGCATTGTCTAACATAATGTCCTAGGAGTGTCATCTGATGGAGATTGTAAAAGGTTAGTGCATCATTTTAGCTGGTTTTATGGTTTTGGTGACCCTGTCTTTGACTTGACAAAACATTACACACAACTCTTGTAAATGTACTGTCCTAACATACTCTAAATTTATGCTTTCGCCGTAAAACCTTTTTGAAATCCAAAAAACGTGGTTAGATTAAGGAGATGTTTATCTTTCAAATGGTGTAACATAGTTGTATTTTTGAAAAATTTGAATTTTGACATTTATTTGGATTCAAATTTGCCGCTCTTGAAATGCACCTGCTGTTGATGGAGTGCACCACGGGTGGCACGCTAGCGTCCCACCTAGCCCCAAGAGGTTAACTTGAAAAATGGGTGTCTGATTATTTCTGGCTGGGTACTCTGCTGACATAATCTAATGTTTTGCTTTCGCTGTAAAGCCTTTTTGAAATCGGACAGTGTAGTTAGATAAAGGAGAGTCTTGTCTTTAAAATGCTGTGAAATAGTCATATGTTTGAAAAATTGAAGTTTTTGTATTTTTGAGGAATTTGTAATTCGCTCCACGCCTATCATTGGATATTGGAGCAGGTGTTCCGCTAGCGGAACGTCTAGATGTAAGAGGTTAACAACAGTGTGCCTCCTGTATGACATACGAGATAACAACCATCTCCTCATTCTCCTTTTCCACCATATCAACCACCCCAATTCCAATTTGTTTCCATAGTCCCCTCATCCCCTAGCTACACTCCAAGATACTTGAACCCTCCCTTACACCATTCCAACCCCCAAGGAAAAGCCATAATCCCTCCAGACCATTTCCCAATCTGCAAAGCACAACTTTTTTCCCAATTTACCTTTGCAGAGGATATTCCCTTAAACCGACCAACTATGAGACTCAAACTATCCACCTCTGCTTGATTTTTCACCAAAATAACTACATCATCAGCATATGCTGAGAGACCAATAGGAGGAATATCCTCTGAAAGGTTCACCCCTTCAATGTGACTTCTAATGCTATTTAGTAGTGGCTCTATAGCGATGGCATATTACATTCCTGACAATGAACACCCCTGCCTAATTCCTCTACACACTTTAACTTGTTAGGGATAGGGGGCAGTATTTATATGGCCAGATAAAAAACGTACCCGATTTAATCTGGTTACTACTCCTGCCCACTAACTAGAATATGCATATAATTATTGGCTTTGGATAGAAAACGCCCTAAAGTTTCTAAAAATGTTTGAATGGTGTCTGTGAGTATAACAGAACTCATATGGCAGGCAAAAACCTGAGAAGATTTCATGCAGGAAGTGGCCTGTCTGACAAGGTGTCGTTCTTCTTGTCTCTGTTTATTGAAGACTGAGGATCTTAGCTGTAACGTGACACTTCCTACGGCTCCCATAGGCTCTCAGAGCCCGGGAAAAAGCTGAACGATAGCCTCTGGCTGAAACACATTATCGCCTTTGCCAAGTGGCCGATCAGAGGACAAAGGGCTTAGGCGCGTGCCTGAGTCGACCCAGTGATTTATTTTCTTTCGTCTGTTTACCTAATTGCAGATTCCCGGTCGGAATATTATCGCTTTTTTACGAAAAAAATTGCTTAAAAATTGATTTTAAACAGCGGTTGACATGCTTCGAAGTACGGTAATGAAATATTTAGAAATCTTTTGTCACGAAATGCACCGTGCGCGTGACCCTTATTTACCATTCGGATAGTGTCTTGAACGCACGAACAAAACACCGCTGTTGGAACATAACTATGGATTATTTTGGACCAAACCAACATTTGTTATTGAAGTAGAAGTCCTGGGAGTGCATTCTGACGAAGACAGCAAAGGTAATCAAACTTTTCTAATAGTAAATCGGAGTTTGGTGAAGGCTAAACTTGCTGGGTGTCTAAATAGCTAGCCCTGTGATGCCGGGCTATCTACTTAGAATATTGCAAAATGTGCTTTCACCGAAAAGCTATTTTAAAATCGGACATATCGAGTGCATAGAGGAGTTCTGTATCTATAATTCTTAAAATAATTGTTATGCTTTTTGTGAACGTTTGTCGTGAGTAATTTAGTAAATTGTTAGTAAATTCGCCGGAAGTTTGCGGGGGGTATGCTAGTTCTGAACGTCACATGCTAATGTAAAAAGCTGGTTTTTGATATAAATATGAACTTGATTGAACAAAACATGCATGTATTGTATAACATAATGCCCTAGGGTTGTCATCTGATGAAGATCATCAAAGGTTAGTGCTGCATTTAGCTGTCTTCTGGGTTTATGTGACATTATATGCTAGCTTGAAAAATGGGTGTGTGATTATTTCTGGCTGGGTACTCTGCTGACATAATCTAATGTTTTGCTTTCGTTGTAAAGCCTTTTTGAAATCGGACAGTGTGGTTAGATTAACGAGAGTCTTGTCTTTAAAATGCTGTAAAATAGTCATATGTTTGAGAAATTGAAGTAATAGCATTTCTAAGGTATTTGAATAACGCGCCACAGGATTCAACTGGCTGTTGAGTAGGTGGGACGAATTCATCCCTGCCGGTCCTAGAGAGGTTAAAAAGGAGCACTCAAGCCAATGTTAACTTTCAATACACTTTCAATGTCACCATATATCTCCCTGATCATGGCAATATAAAACCAGAACTGAAACCAAAAGGCTCAAAAGTGTCCCGAAAGGTATTGATGTTCAACTCGGTCAAATGCCTTTTCCTGATCAATTGAAATTAGACCAGCATTCAACCCAATAGCCCTAGAGATGTCCAAAAAATCCAGAATCAGAGAAATGTTATCCCCTATCTGCCTGCCGGAAACACAGTAGGACTGGTCCGTATGTATGATTTGCCCCATCACCTCCCTCAGCCTGTTGGACAAAGCCTTGGACAGGATCTTATAATCAGTGCACAATAAGGCCACCGGCCTCCAGTTCTTCAACTCCATAGGGTCAACCTTTTTTGGCAGTAGGATGAGGACAGCCCTTCTGCAGCTTATTGTTAGTAACCCTCCGGTCAAACTATCGTTAACAACTGCTAGCCAATCCTCTCCCAACAAAGCCCAAGAAGACTTAAAAAAGTCAACGGGAAGCCCATCAATGCCTGGTGCCCTTCCATTTTCCATGCCTTTGCAGGAGTTATACACTGCATTAAAAGGCAATGGTTGCTCAAGCTCAACCTGAGCTTCTGCAGCCACCTGTGGCAGCCCATCAAGGAACTGCTGTGTCACTGTTTTATCCTCTTTCTAATTCCACTTGTAGAGCTCAGCATAGAACTCTACTGTCCTCTTTCTAATTCCACTTGTCGAGCTCAGCATAGAACTCTACTGTCCTCTTTCTAATTCCACTTGTAGAGCTCAGCATAGAACTCTACTGTCCTCTTTCTAATTCCACTTGTAGAGCTCAGCATAGAACTATACTGTCCTCTTTCTAATTCCACTTGTAGAGCTCAGCATAGAACTCTACTGTCCTCTTTCTAATTCCACTTGTAGAGCTCAGCATAGAACTCTACTGTCCTCTTTCTAATTCCACTTGTAGAGCTCAGCATAGAACTCTACTGTCCTCTTTCTAATTCCACTTGTAGAGCTCAGCATAGAACTCTGTCCTCTTTCTAATTCCACTTGTAGAGCTCAGCATAGAACTCTACTGTCCTCTTTCTAATTCCACTTCTAGAGCTCAGCATAGAACTCTACTGTCCTCTTTCTAATTCCACTTGTAGAGCTCAGCATAGAACTCTACTGTCCTCTTTCTAATTCCACTTGTAGAGCTCAGCATAGAACTCTACTGTCCTCTTTCTAATTCCACTTGTAGAGCTCAGCATAGAACTCTACTGTCCTCTTTCTAATTCCACTTGTAGAGCTCAGCATAGAACTCTACTGTCCTCTTTCTAATTCCACTTGTAGAGCTCAGCATAGAACTCTGTCCTCTTTCTAATTCCACTTGTAGAGCTCAGCATAGAACTCTACTGTCCTCTTTCTAATTCCACTTCTAGAGCTCAGCATAGAACTCTACTGTCCTCTTTCTAATTCCACTTGTAGAGCTCAGCACAGAACTCTGTCCTCTTTCTAATTCCACTTGTAGAGCTCAGCATAGAACTCTACTGTCCTCTTTCTAATTCCACTTGTAGAGCTCAGCATAGAACTATACTGTCCTCTTTCTAATTCCACTTGTAGAGCTCAGCACAGAACTCTACTGTCCTCTTTCTAATTCCACTTGTAGAGCTCAGCATAGAACTCTACTGTCCTCTTTCTAATTCCACTTGTAGAGCTCAGCATAGAACTCTACTGTCCTCTTTCTAATTCCACTTGTAGAGCTCAGCATAGAACTCTGTCCTCTTTCTAATTTCACTATGGCTAGTGAGCTCCTGTCCAACAGCTGATTTGAGGCAATGAATAATTCTTCTTTGTCCATTCTTTTTCTCTAAGCCAAAGAAAAATGTGGACGAGGCATCCATTTCAGAGATTCCTTGAAACTTACTTCTCACCAATGCCCCCTGTGCTCAGATACCCAGCAGGTCTGCCAATGCAGCTTTTTTCCTCTCGAGTGCCTGAGTGTGGCCTCGATCTCCTGTGGGCTCAACCAGCGTCAGGAGTTCCACTATTTCAGACTCTGGGGCGTTCACTGATCTGGTGATATCTCTGGTGACAGTCATCGTATATTGACTACACAATTGTTGAATCTGGATTTCCCCTATAACCCACCACTGTTGAAGAGATACAAAACTGTCCTCTTCAGACCTCCACCTCTCCCAGAGGAAACTAAAACATTTCCTGAAGAGAGCATCATTCAATATAGT
Organism: Salmo salar; assembly: GCF_965601325.2. Taxonomy (NCBI): domain Eukaryota; kingdom Metazoa; phylum Chordata; class Actinopteri; order Salmoniformes; family Salmonidae; genus Salmo; species Salmo salar. Next base: position 1,428,488 of record NC_138294.1, read on the forward strand.
TAAATTAAAATGCCAGTATGCACTTCAGGGTTTTGCAGCGTTAATGTCCACCACCTCTGTTACTAAACAATGATCATAACATCCCACTGGGGTTATCACACTGGATTTACAGACCTGAGATTGATGCTCAAAACAATAAAACCTATCTAACCTGGCCAGAGAGATGGTGTTCTCTCTCACATTAGACCATGTGTTCTGTCTCCTACCTCCATGTTGGCTCCAAACATCACACAGTGTTACAATAAAACCTATCTAACCTGACCAGAGAGATGGTGTTCTCTCTCACATTAGACCATGTGTTCTGTCTCCTACCTCCATGTTGGCTCCAAACATCACACAGTGTTACAATAAAACCTATCTAACCTGGTCAGAGAGATGGTGTTCTCTCTCACATTAGACCATGTGTTCTGTCTCCTACCTCCATGTTGGCTCCAAACATCACACAGTGTTACAATAAAACCTATCTAACCTGGTCAGAGAGATGGTGTTCTCTCTCACATTAGACCATGTGTTCTGTCTCCTACCTCCATGTTGGCTCCAAACATCACACAGTGTTACAATAAAACCTATCTAACCTGGTCAGAGAGATGGTGTTCTCTCTCACATTAGACCATGTGTTCTGTCTCCTACCTCCATGTTGGCTCCAAACATCACACAGTGTTACAATAAAACCTATCTAACCTGGTCAGAGAGATGGTGTTCTCTCTCACATTAGACCATGTGTTCTGTCTCCTACCTCCATGTTGGCTCCAAACATCACACAGTGTTACAATAAAACCTATCTAACCTGACCAGAGAGATGGTGTTCTCTCTCACATTAGACCATGTGTTCTGTCTCCTACCTCCATGTTGGCTCCACCAAATATCACATAGTTCATGTGTTACAATAAGGCGTTTTTGAAAAGTCCTTGAGGCTATATGAGGTTCTTTGTGGTGTCTATCTAAATCACTGACTGTGCTGTTAAAATCCCCAGCAATAAATAAATCATCCTCAGCATTACATTTGTCAATGGTATTTGATAATCTCTCTAAAAACATACCCTCTCAACTACCTCTACTGGGGAATATACATCTATTAAACACATAGTGATGTTTTCACATCTCTAACTTTAATAACCTCCCCTCAACTACCTCTACTGGAGAATATACATCTATTAAACACATAGTGATGTTTTCACATCTCTAACTTTTAATAACCTCCCCTCAACTACCTCTTCAACCTCGTATGACAAAGGCAAAAAACCCTTTTGAGAACAGGATGGCCACACCCCCACTTTTTGAGTTTTTATGACTACATACCACTGTCCCCTGTCCTCCCCAACTCCTGTTGACACAACTTCATTTCCCATATTACTGTGTGTTTCTTGTAGAAAACTTAAGTCAATTCCCTTTCCCTTTATTAACTCATACACTACGACTCTTTTCCCCCCATCTCTTGCCCCATTTACATTTAAAGAAGAAATTTTAAAACTGCTCATGGCTGAAGAAAAAAATACAGAGTAAGAAACAGAAAACACATCTCTTTACAGGAAGTGACAGAAAACACATCTCTTTACAGGAAGTGACAGAAAACACATCTCTTTACAGGAAGTGACAGAAAACACATTCTTTACAGAGTGAAGGCTGTGACTGAACTCTTTCATTTCCTTTAGAATTTACCTCACTTGTCACTCTCGTGAACACTTTGTTTAGTCTAGGAATTTCTGGGCTTGTCAAACTTCACCCGTTATTTTTGACATCAGAAACTTTGCTGACTCAATAAACAATTCACTTTCAGGGAAAAGAAATCCGTTACATTATAATCCTGCATAAATTTCTTCCCTTTTGTCAAATTCAGAAATTGACATACCTTTTCAATCCCATACCTCCCTTCCACCCCATTTCTCTCACTATTTTGTTGTGATGCATCAGATGCCTCACTATCGCTATCATCCCCAGAAGAACACTCCATCTCCTCAATCTGTTTATCCTCAACTGATTTATCAATCTCTACCTTCCTCTGGGAATTAGAACCTTCACCATCCCTTAAATTCTTCCTCTTGGAATTAGAACCTTCACCACCCCTTAAATTCTTCCTCTGGGAATTAGAACCTTCACCACCCCTTAAATTCTTCCTCTGGGAATTAGAACCTTCACCACCCCTTAAATTCTTCCTCTGGGAATTAGAACCTTCACCATCCCTTAAATTCTTCCTCTGGGAATTAGAACCTTCACCACCCCTTAAATTCTTCCTCTGGGAATTAGAACCTTCACCACCCCTTAAATTCTTCCTCTGGGAATTAGAACCTTCACCACCCCTTAAATTCTTCCTCTGGGAATTAGAACCTTCACCACCCCTTAAATTCTTCCTCTGGGAATTAGAACCTTCACCACCCCTTAAATTCTTCCTCTGGGAATTAGAACCTTCACCATCCCTTAAATTCTTCCTCTGGGAATTAGAACCTTCACCACCCCTTAAATTCTTCCTCTGGGAATTAGAACCTTCACCACCCCTTAAATTCTTCCTCTGGGAATTAGAACCTTCACCACCCCTTAAATTCTTCCTCTGGGAATTAGAACCTTCACCACCCCTTAAATTCTTCCTCTTGGAATTAGAACCTTCACCACCCCTTAAATTCTTCCTCTGGGAATTAGAACCTTCACCACCCCTTAAATTCTTCCTCTTGGAATTAGAACCTTCACCACCCCTTAAATTCTTCCTCTGGGAATTAGAACCTTCACCACCCCTTAAATTCTTCCTCTGGGAATTAGAACCTTCACCACCCCTTAAATTCTTCCTCGGTACTTTGAAAACAGCTGCATTTTCCATTGTTTAACTTTCCTCTTGCCCATTTCATTCTCCAGCACCCCCTCAGTGACCTCAATCACAGTCTCACCTACTGTTCCCCCCCCCCTCTTTTCCCTGCTCTACTACAACTGTCCCCATAACCACATTGCTCTCCTTTCCTAATTTTCCCATCACATCTGCCCACCTTCTCCCTTCTAATGAACCCTTAGCCTGTTCATCCCTTCTCAGTGGTGCTTCAGCTGCACCAACGCTATAGCTGCTACCCAGCTCTGTGTGCTCGTTCTCTGGACAATTACTCAACCAAATGCCCCTCTCTTCCACACCCAAAGCATTTCATCGATCCAGTAGAAGCGTAGAACACATAATCAAACCCGTCAATCTTGAAACTGAACGCTAAATTCAGTTGGGTCAGTATCCTTCTTTAAGATCATGTGTACTTACCTCCTATGAGAATGAGGAGATTTACATCCAAAAAGAACCTTTTTTTTACTGTAGAAACAAGTTGTCCATGATGAGATAACTCTCTCTCCAACACTTCATCTCTAACAAAAGGGGGCACGTTTGAAAGCACAACTTTCTGGGTCTGGGTCTCCCGGCAACACAACACCACTCTCAATTATCGTATTCACATTTTCAAAGGAATCTAAGAAAATTACGACAGAACTATTCATCCTTGAGGCTGATGTTATGCTATCATACCCAATGATAGCGCCCACTGCTAAACTACATTCTTCCACCGAACAACCTGTCTCAGCGGGAATGTTCACCCCATGCCTCCGACTAACATTTTCAAGCTCTACACCTCCACGAGGGGGCCATTACAACCAGCCCCTCCCGCTGGTTGGGCCCTCGAGAGAACCAACCTCAACGATCCCACCTCCTCTATATGTACTTAGTATTAGTGAGACAATACAACCTTAAAACAACTCAACTAATCAATATATAAATATTTATACACACCGAACACGGTCAACTTGCTGAGAGAGAGAGAGAGAGAGAGAGACCCCCCTGTTAGCTCTATTTTAAAAAAATAATAATAATCTCACCTTTATTTAACCAGGTAGGCCAGTTGAGAATAACTTCTCATTTACAACTGCGACCTGGCCAAGATAAAGTTAAGCAGTGAGACAACAACACAGAGTTCACACAAACGTACAGTCAATAACACAACAGAAAAGAAAAATAGAAAAATATATGTACTTTGTGTGCAGATGTAGAAGAGTATGGAGGTAAGGCAATAAACAGGCCATAGAGGCGAAAATAATTACAATATAAGTTATAAGTCTCCAGCTTCAGTGATTATTGCAATTCGTTCCAGTCATTGGCAGCAGAGAACTAGAAGGAAAGTCGGCCAAAGGAGGTGTTGGCTTTGGGGGTGACCAGAGAGATATACCTGCTGGAGCGCGTGCTACGGGTGGGTGTTGCTATGGTGACCAGTGAGCTGAGATAAGGCAGGGCTTTACCTAGGATATACTTATAGATGACCTGGAGCCAGTGGGTTTGGCGATGAATTTGTAGCGAGGGCCAGCCGGCGAGATCATACAGGTCGCAGTGGTGGGTAGTATATGGGGCTTTGGTGACAAAACGGATGGCACTGTGATAGACTGCATCCAATTTGTTGAGTAGAGTGTTGGAGGCTGTTTTGTAAATGACATCGCCGAAGTCGAGGATCGGTAGGATAGTCAGTTTTACGAGGGTATGTTTGGCAGCATGAGTGAAGGATGCTTTGTTGCGAAATAGGAAGCCGATTCTAGATTACATTTTGGATTGGAGATGTTTAATGTGAGTCTGGAAGGAGAGTTTACAGTCTAACCAGACACCTAGGTATTTGTAGTTGTTCACATATTCTAAGTCAGAACCGTCCAGAGTACTGATGCTGGTCGGGCGGGCAGGTTTGGGCAGTGATCGATTGAAGAGCATGCATTTAGTTGTACTTACATTTAAGAGCAATTGGAGGCCACGGAAGGAGAGTTGTATGGCATTGAAGCTCGTTTGGAGGTTAGTTAACACAGTGTCCAAAGAAGGGCCAGAAGTATACAGAATGGTGTCGTCTGCGTAGAGGTGGATCAGAGAATCACCAGCAGCAAGAGGGACATCATTGATACAGGCCTCTATGGGCCCCTGTGAGCACCTTTGGGGCCCTGTGAGCCCCTATGCAGCTCTGGTCTAAAGTAGTGCACTATATAGGGTGACATTTGGAACACAGACAAGGAGGTTATTTTTCATGGAAACACAAACCCTGATCAAATACTGACGCCCCGGGATACGTTTGGGACCAGAGCACTCCCTCGGCCCGGGGTGTTACTACGCAGGACTATTTGTTCTTCGCTTAATAGTACAGCCACGCAAGCACATACATACCCCACTGGGTTACCGTGGCGATTCATCACTGTCAGTTAGTGGTGTCTGTGTGTGTATTTTGTGTGTGTGTATGGCTTTAGGAAGATACACAGCACATCAAAGCAGGACAAAGGGTTGTGGAGGACATCAGGACAAAGGGTTGTGGTGGACATCAGGACAAAGGGTTGTGGTGGACATCAGGACAAAGGGTTGTGGTGGACATCAGGACAAAGGGTTGTGGTGGACATCAGGACAAAGGGTTGTGGTGGACATCAGGACAAAGGGTTGTGGTGGACATCAGGACAAAGGGTTGTGGTGGACATCAGGACAAAGGGTTGTGGTGGACATCAGGACAAAGGGTTGTGGTGGACATCAGGACAAAGGGTTGTGGAGGACATCAGTGGGGCTGGTAACAGTCAGCAACATTCTGCTTGGACTGAAGAACTCGTTTGACTCCGTTCACCAACGCTCCTGAGGAAGCTTGAGGAACTCAGCTTTGACAGTACTCAAGTGGTTCACATCATACTGACAGGAGAGGAGTCAGGACACCGAACTGCAGAACACGCAGTCAGCCCAGGTACCAGTGGTGAAGGGAGTCCCACAACGGAGTGTGCTTGGACCCCTGCTGTTCTGCATTTATATAAAAGACTTGCCATCAGTGGTGGACAAAAGCTGCATACAATACCCGGAGTAGACAAAACATTAAGATTGCTCTTTCCATGACATAGACTGACCAGGTGAATCCAGATGAAAGCTATGATCCCTTATTGATGTCACTTGTTAAATCCACTTCAATCAGTGTAGATGAAGGGGAGGAGACAGGTTAAAGAAGACATTTGAGACATGGATTGTGTGTGTGTGTGTGTACCATTCAGAGGGTGAACGGGCAAGACAAAACATGTTATGTGCTGTATATGTTTCTACTGATTCTATGAAAAACCAGGACTCCCTGGAAAACAGTCAACATTGTTACTGAGTGGACTCCCCTGGCTAAATAAATAAAATGATTTGAAACTAAATTAAATCTGCTTCTGTATTTGTAAATGCTTTATTGACCGAGAGAGTAGAGAAAGGGGCGGATAGGAGAGGCGGATAGGAGAGACGGATAGGAGAGACGGATAGGAGAGACGGATAGGAGAGGCGGATAGGAGAGACGGATAGGAGAGACGGATAGGAGAGACGGATAGGAGAGACGGATAGGAGAGACGGATAGGAGAGACGGATAGGAGAGACGGATAGGAGAGACGGATAGGAGAGACGGATAGGAGAGACGGATAGGAGAGACGGATAGGAGAGACGGATAGGAGAGCTCCATCAGGGAGAAGGGAGCACACAGAGATTGGAAGGGCATTGAGGGTTACCACTGGACTAGGGCTCCACAGCGCCTGGGGATTCAATCAACCCAGAGGGTACCTGGCAGTTTACATACCTGGCAGTTTACATACCTGGCAGTTTACATACCTGGCAGTTTACATACCTGGCAGTTTAGACACATGGCAGTTTACATACCTGGCAGTTTACATACCGGCTTCACGGGTTGAGCAATGATAGACTATAGCCAGGTTCATGATATGGCTTTGGTCCCATATCTAGGCCTTAATGTCAGTATCCATTTCATTTCAGATAGCTGTGTAAATCTGAAACGCTGAAAAGATTACAGCCTGTCGTCCCAGTAGTAGGACTACATGTGATTACAAGACCACTCACAGCTCACGGTCTTACTTTGTGGCAGACAGAACAGTTTGACTTCATCTCTCCGCTTCTTTAAGTCCTGAAGTGGAGGAGGAAAGGAGAAGCAAGGGAGAGAGGTAATGAAGGAGATCACACACTGACCCACACACACAGATCAGTCACTGGTGGTTCAATTAGGCCGACAGAAGCGTGGCCTTGAGGGTCGGAGGGCTTTAAGACCAGACAAACCCTTGGCACTGTCTGTCTGTATGTCTCTCACACACATGTCTCTCACACACACACACAGAGAGCTAGGAATCAAAATCAGAGTATAGGAAGACCTGCATGCAGAAAAGCCTTGATGTGACAGACAGGGAGCTCTCTCTCTTTCTCCCCCCTCTATTTCTCTCTCTCTCTTTCTCCCCCCTCTATTTCTCTCTCTCTCTTTCTCCCCCCCTTTATTTCTCTCTCTCTCTTTCTCGGCCCACCCCCCCCCCCCCCCCTCTCTCTCTCTCTCTCTCTCTCTCTCTCTCTCTCTCTCTCTCTCCGCCCTTCTCTCTCTGAATCTCTGCCCATCAATCTCTCTCTCTCTATTTCACTCCTCTCTCTATATATCAATTCAATTCAATTCAATTCAGGGGGCTTTATTGGCATGGGAAACACATTGCCAAAGCAAGTGAAATAGATAATAAACAAAAGGGAAATAAACAATAAAAATGAACAGTAAACATTACACTCACAGATGTTCCAAAAGAATAAAGACATTTTAAATGTCGTATTATGTCTATATACAGTGTTGTAACGATGTGCAAATAGTTAAAGTAGAAAAGGGAAAATAAATAAATAAATATGGGTTGTATTTACAATGGTGTTTGTTCTTCACTGGCTGCTCTTTTCTTGTAGCAACAGGTCACACATCTTGCTGCTGTGATGGCACACTGTGGTATTTCACCCAGTAGATATGGGAGTTTATCAGAATCGGGTTTGTTTTCGAATTCTTTGTGGATCTGTGTAATCTGAGGGAAATATATGTCTCCAATATGGTCATACATTTGGCAGGTTAGGAAGTGCAGTGCAGTTTCCACCTCATTTTGTGGGCAGTGTGCACATAGCCTGTCTTCTCTCTCTCTCTCTCTCTCTCTCTGCCCTTCTCTCCCTGAATCTCTCTCTGCCCATCTCTCTCTCTCTCTCTCTCTCTCTCTCTCTCTCTCTCTCTCTCTCTCTCTCTCTCTCTCTCTCTCTCTCTCTCTCTCTCTCTCTCTCTCTCTCTCTCTCTCTCTCTCTCTCTCTCTCTCTCTATTCTCCCTCCTTCTCTCTCCCTCTATCTCTTCTTCAACAATGGAACGGAGGGCGAGCCTCAAGAGTTTATCCTCACATCTCAGAGTCCGAATCTGTTTGATGTGGACTCAAGTCGTTCGTCTGTTCGTTGGGCGGTAATGAGTCTGTCCAAAATGGCATCCTATTCCCTATGTAGTGCACTATTTATGACCAGAGCCCTAATCCCAACATAGTGCACTACTTTCCTGTGGGTACTGGTCAAATGTAGTGCACCATCTAGGGAATAGGGTGTGAGTGTGTATTCAGCACATTGAGCTGAGGCTGATTAATGACCGGTACTTAGCTTTGAGACATGGTCAACAAACAGACTGGTTCACCCACCCACACACACTCACACACACACTCACACACACACATTATTTTATATTGATTAAGAAGAATGCTGGGTTGGTTGACTTACAGTCAAATTATACTTCCCACACCAGGCTTATAATATCACATGTATTCAGCAGATTGTGTGTGTGTGTGTGTGTGTGTGTGTGTGTGTGTGTGTGTGTGTGTGTGTGTGTGTGTGTGTGTGTGTGTGTGTGTGTGTGTGTGTGTGTGTGTGTGTGTGTGTGTGTGTGTGTGTGTGTGTGTGATAAACACAGGGCTGTGACGCTCATGACATTTCATCAGCCGGTGATTGTAAAACAAATAACTGGTCGGTCTCACAGTAATTGACCGTTAATTGACACGAAGACATTTAGCATCTCCTGTCTTCCACACAGACCACAAGCCACTGATTCAGACCTTTGGAACATCTACATTTAAAAGGTCTAACTCCATGTAATATAGTCTAGACCTCCACAATAAATCCATTATTTATTTTAGACAGGTCTAAAGAAACATGATATGAAGAAGATTTAGTCTATTTCAGAAGAACAAAATAACATACTCTGAGTTGTCCTTATGTTAGGTCCTGATGTGGCTAGGCCATATGGCTGTGGACTACACTAGTTCATTTAGCAGGTCCTGATCTGACTAGGCCATATGGCTGTGGACTACACTAGTTCATTTAGCAGGTCCTGATGTGGCTAGGCCATATGGCTGTGGACTACACTAGTTCATTTAGCAGGTCCTGATGTGGCTAGGCCATATGGCTGTGGACTACACTAGTTCATTTAGCAGGTCCTGATGTGGCTAGGCCATATGGCTGTGGACTACACTAGTTCATTTAGCAGGTCCTGATCTGGCTAGGCCATATGGCTGTGGACTACACTAGTTCATTTAGCAGGTCCTGATCTGACTAGGCCATATGGCTGTGGACTACACTAGTTCATTTAGCAGGTCCTGATCTGGCTAGGCCATATGGCTGTGGACTACACTAGTTCATTTAGCAGGTCCTGATGTGACTAGGCCATATGGCTGTGGACTACACTAGTTCATTTAGCAGGTCCTGATCTGACTAGGCCATATGGCTGTGGACTACACTAGTTCATTTAGCAGGTCCTGATCTGGCTAGGCCATATGGCTGTGGACTACACTAGTTCATTTAGCAGGTCCTGATGTGGCTAGGCCATATGGCTGTGGACTACACTAGTTCATTTAGCAGGTCCTGATCTGACTAGGCCATATGGCTGTGGACTACACTAGTTCATTTAGCAGGTCCTGATCTGACTAGGCCATATGGCTGTGGACTACACTAGTTCATTTTGCAGGTCCTGATGTGGCTAGGCCATATGGCTGTGGACTACACTAGTTCATTTAGCAGGTCCTGATCTGGCTAGGCCATATGGCTGTGGACTACACTAGTTCATTTAGCAGGTCCTGATGTGGCTAGGCCATATGGCTGTGGACTACACTAGTTCATTTAGCAGGTCCTGATGTGGCTAGGCCATATGGCTGTGGACTACACTAGTTCATTTAGCAGGTCCTGATCTGACTAGGCCATATGGCTGTGGACTACACTAGTTCATTTAGCAGGTCCTGATCTGACTAGGCCATATGGCTGTGGACTACACTAGTTCATTTAGCAGGTCCTGATGTGGCTAGGCCATATGGCTGTGGACTACACTAGTTCATTTAGCAGGTCCTGATCTGACTAGGCCATATGGCTGTGGACTACACTAGTTCATTTAGCAGGTCCTGATGTGGCTAGGCCATATGGCTGTGGACTACACTAGTTCATTTAGCAGGTCCTGATGTGGCTAGGCCATATGGCTGTGGACTACACTAGTTCATTTAGCAGGTCCTGATGTGGCTAGGCCATATGGCTGTGGACTACACTAGTTCATTTAGCAGGTCCTGATCTGGCTAGGCCATATGGCTGTGGACTACACTAGTTCATTTAGCAGGTCCTGATCTGACTAGGCCATATGGCTGTGGACTACACTAGTTCATTTAGCAGGTCCTGATCTGGCTAGGCCATATGGCTGTGGACTACACTAGTTCATTTAGCAGGTCCTGATGTGACTAGGCCATATGGCTGTGGACTACACTAGTTCCTTTAGCAGGTCCTGATCTGACTAGGCCATATGGCTGTGGACTACACTAGTTCATTTAGCAGGTCCTGATCTGACTAGGCCATATGGCTGTGGACTACACTAGTTCATTTTGCAGGTCCTGATGTGGCTAGGCCATATGGCTGTGGACTACACTAGTTCATTTAGCAGGTCCTGATCTGGCTAGGCCATATGGCTGTGGACTACACTAGTTCATTTAGCAGGTCCTGATCTGACTAGGCCATATGGCTGTGGACTACACTAGTTCATTTTGCAGGTCCTGATGTGGCTAGGCCATATGGCTGTGGACTACACTAGTTCATTTAGCAGGTCCTGATCTGGCTAGGCCATATGGCTGTGGACTACACTAGTTAATTTGGCAGGTCCTGATGTGGCTAGGCCATATGGCTGTGGACTACACTAGTTCATTTAGCAGGTCCTGATGTGGCTAGGCCATATGGCTGTGGACTACACTAGTTCATTTAGCAGGTCCTGATCTGACTAGGCCATATGGCTGTGGACTACACTAGTTCATTTAGCAGGTCCTGATCTGACTAGGCCATATGGCTGTGGACTACACTAGTTCATTTAGCAGGTCCTGATGTGGCTAGGCCATATGGCTGTGGACTAAACTAGTTCATTTAGCAGGTCCTGATCTGACTAGGCCATATGGCTGTGGACTACACTAGTTCATTTAGCAGGTCCTGATGTGGCTAGGCCATATGGCTGTGGACTACACTAGTTCATTTAGCATGTCCTGATCTGACTAGGCCATATGGCTGTGGACTACACTAGTTCATTTAGCAGGTCCTGATGTGGCTAGGCCATATGGCTGTGGACTACACTAGTTCATTTAGCAGGTCCTGATGTGGCTAGGCCATATGGCTGTGGACTACACTAGTTCATTTAGCAGGTCCTGATCTGGCTAGGCCATATGGCTGTGGACTACACTAGTTCATTTAGCAGGTCCTGATCTGGCTAGGCCATATGGCTGTGGACTAAACTAGTTCATTTAGCAGGTCCTGATCTGACTAGGCCATATGGCTGTGGACTACACTAGTTCATTTAGCAGGTCCTGATCTGACTAGGCCATATGGCTGTGGACTACACTAGTTCATTTAGCAGGTCCTGATGTGGCTAGGCCATATGGCTGTGGACTACACTAGTTCATTTAGCAGGTCCTGATCTGACTAGGCCATATGGCTGTGGACTACACTAGTTCATTTAGCAGGTCCTGATCTGGCTAGGCCATATGGCTGTGGACTACACTAGTTCATTTAGCAGGTCCTGATCTGACTAGGCCATATGGCTGTGGACTACACTAGTTCATTTAGCAGGTCCTGATCTGACTAGGCCATATGGCTGTGGACTACACTAGTTCATTTAGCAGGTCCTGATGTGGCTAGGCCATATGGCTGTGGACTACACTAGTTCATTTAGCAGGTCCTGATGTGACTAGGCCATATGGCTGTGGACTACACTAGTTCCTTTAGCAGGTCCTGATCTGACTAGGCCATATGGCTGTGGACTACACTAGTTCATTTAGCAGGTCCTGATCTGACTAGGCCATATGGCTGTGGACTACACTAGTTCATTTAGCAGGTCCTGATGTGGCTAGGCCATATGGCTGTGGACTACACTAGTTCATTTAGCAGGTCCTGATGTGGCTAGGCCATATGGCTGTGGACTACACTAGTTCCTTTAGCAGGTCCTGATCTGACTAGGCCATATGGCTGTGGACTACACTAGTTCATTTAGCAGGTCCTGATCTGACTAGGCCATATGGCTGTGGACTACACTAGTTCATTTAGCAGGTCCTGATGTGGCTAGGCCATATGGCTGTGGACTACACTAGTTCATTTAGCAGGTCCTGATCTGGCTAGGCCATATGGCTGTGGACTACACTAGTTCATTTAGCAGGTCCTGATCTGACTAGGCCATATGGCTGTGGACTACACTAGTTCATTTAGCAGGTCCTGATGTGGCTAGGCCATATGGCTGTGGACTACACTAGTTCATTTAGCAGGTCCTGATCTGGCTAGGCCATATGGCTGTGGACTACACTAGTTCATTTAGCAGGTCCTGATCTGACTAGGCCATATGGCTGTGGACTACACTAGTTCATTTAGCAGGTCCTGATGTGGCTAGGCCATATGGCTGTGGACTACACTAGTTCATTTAGCAGGTCCTGATCTGACTAGGCCATATGGCTGTGGACTACACTAGTTCATTTAGCAGGTCCTGATCTGACTAGGCCATATGGCTGTGGACTACACTAGTTCATTTAGCAGGTCCTGATGTGGCTAGGCCATATGGCTGTGGACTACACTAGTTCATTTAGCAGGTCCTGATCTGACTAGGCCATATGGCTGTGGACTACACTAGTTCATTTAGCAGGTCCTGATCTGACTAGGCCATATGGCTGTGGACTACACTAGTTCATTTAGCAGGTCCTGATGTGGCTAGGCCATATGGCTGTGGACTACACTAGTTCATTTAGCAGGTCCTGATGTGGCTAGGCCATATGGCTGTGGACTACACTAGTTCATTTAGCAGGTCCTGATCTGACTAGGCCATATGGCTGTGGACTACACTAGTTCATTTAGCAGGTCCTGATCTGGCTAGGCCATATGGCTGTGGACTACACGAGTTCATTTAGCAGGTCCTGATCTGACTAGGCCATATGGCTGTGGACTACACTAGTTCATTTAGCAGGTCCTGATCTGACTAGGCCATATGGCTGTGGACTACACTAGTTCATTTAGCAGGTCCTGATGTGGCTAGGCCATATGGCTGTGGACTACACTAGTTCATTTAGCAGGTCCTGATGTGGCTAGGCCATATGGCTGTGGACTACACTAGTTCATTTAGCAGGTCCTGATCTGGCTAGGCCATATGGCTGTGGACTACACTAGTTCATTTAGCAGGTCCTGATCTGACTAGGCCATATGGCTGTGGACTACACTAGTTCATTTAGCAGGTCCTGATCTGACTAGGCCATATGGCTGTGGACTACACTAGTTCATTTAGCAGGTCCTGATCTGACTAGGCCATATGGCTGTGGACTACACTAGTTCATTTAGCAGGTCCTGATGTGGCTAGGCCATATGGCTGTGGACTACACTAGTTCATTTAGCAGGTCCTGATGTGGCTAGGCCATATGGCTGTGGACTACACTAGTTCATTTAGCAGGTCCTGATCTGGCTAGGCCATATGGCTGTGGACTACACTAGTTCATTTAGCAGGTCCTGATCTGACTAGGCCATATGGCTGTGGACTACACTAGTTCATTTAGCAGGTCCTGATCTGGCTAGGCCATATGGCTGTGGACTACACTAGTTCATTTAGCAGGTCCTGATCTGACTAGGCCATATGGCTGTGGACTACACTAGTTCATTTAGCAGGTCCTGATCTGGCTAGGCCATATGGCTGTGGACTACACTAGTTCATTTAGCAGGTCCTGATCTGACTAGGCCATATGGCTGTGGACTACACTAGTTCATTTAGCAGGTCCTGATCTGACTAGGCCATATGGCTGTGGACTACACTAGTTCATTTAGCAGGTCCTGATGTGGCTAGGCCATATGGCTGTGGACTACACTAGTTCATTTAGCAGGTCCTGATCTGACTAGGCCATATGGCTGTGGACTACACTAGTTCATTTAGCAGGTCCTGATCTGGCTAGGCCATATGGCTGTGGACTACACTAGTTCATTTAGCAGGTCCTGATCTGACTAGGCCATATGGCTGTGGACTACACTAGTTCATTTAGCAGGTCCTGATCTGACTAGGCCATATGGCTGTGGACTACACTAGTTCATTTAGCAGGTCCTGATCTGACTAGGCCATATGGCTGTGGACTACACTAGTTCATTTAGCAGGTCCTGATCTGGCTAGGCCATATGGCTGTGGACTACACTAGTTCATTTAGCAGGTCCTGATCTGACTAGGCCATATGGCTGTGGACTACACTAGTTCATTTAGCAGGTCCTGATCTGACTAGGCCATATGGCTGTGGACTACACTAGTTCATTTAGCAGGTCTTGATGTGGCTAGCCCATATGGCTGTGGACTACACTAGTTCATTTAGCAGGTCCTGATCTGGCTAGGCCATATGGCTGTGGACTACACTAGTTCATTTAGCAGGTCCTGATCTGGCTTGGCCATATGGCTGTGGACTACACTAGTTCATTTAGCAGACAAGATTTGTTTAGAATCCAGTGGCATTATTTAACATTATTTTATAGTATGAAGAATAAAATCGAACAAAGCTGAATTAAACAGAACGGATGTTTTCTCTAAATGATTCGAGGGAATGCTCACATGCAGCTATTCTGTGTTGAGCGGTTAACAAATAATTTAGAGTTACTTATGTAACTTTAGTTGTGATATATATATATATATATATATATATCTTCTTATTTTACTAGGCAAGTCCAGTTAAGAACTAAATCTTATTTACAATGACGGCCTACCCCGGACGGTTGTGGTACAGCCTGGATTCGAACCAGGGTGTCTGTAGTGACGCCTCCAGCACTGAGATACAGTGCCTTTGACCACTGCTCCACTCGGGAGTCTGCTGGGCTGTATGTTTTGATTTTTAATACATTCCAAGTCACATGAAAGGCATGAGCTCTGCTTTTTTTTGTGTGCTGGCTGTACACTACACGCTGGCTGTACACTACACGCTGGCTGTACACTACACGCTGGCTGTACACTACACGCTGGCTGTACACGCTGGCTGTACACTCTGGCTGTACACTACACGCTGGCTGTACACTACACGCTGGCTGTACAATACACGCTGGCTGTACACTACACGCTGGCTGTACACTACACGCTGGCTGTACACTACACGCTGGCTGTACACGCAGGCTGTACACTACACGCTAGCTGTACACTACACGCTGGCTGTACACTACACGCTGGCTGTACACGCAGGCTGTACACTACACGCTGGCTGTACACTACACGCTGGCTGTACACTACACGCTGGCTGTACACGCTGGCTGTACACTACACGCTGGCTGTACACGCAGGCTGTACACTACACGCTAGCTGTACACTACACGCTGGCTGTACACTACACGCTGGCTGTACACTACACGCTGGCTGTACACTACACGCTGGCTGTACACTACACGCTGGCTGTACACGCAGGCTGTACACTACACGCTGGCTGTACACTACACGCTGGCTGTACACTACACGCTGGCTGTACACTACATGCTGGCTGTACACTACACGCTGGCTGTACACTACAAGCTGGCTGAACACTACACGCTGGCTGTACACGCTGGCTGTACCCGCAGGCTGTACACTACACGCTGGCTGTACACGCTGGCTGTACACTACACGCTGGCTGTACACTACACGCTGGCTGTACACTACACGCAGGCTGTACACTACACGCTGGCTGTACACTACACGCTGGCTGTAAACTACACGCTGGCTGTACACTACACGCTGGCTGTACACGCTGGCTGTACACTACACGCTGGCTGTACACTACACGCTGGCTGTACACTACACGCCGGCTGTACACTACACGCCGGCTGTACACTACACGCTGGCTGTACACTACACGCTGGCTGTACACGCTGGCTGTACACGCTGGCTGTACACGCTGGCTGTACACTACACGCTGGCTGTACACGCTGGCTGTACACGCTGGCTGTACACGCTGGCTGTACACGCTGGCTGTACACTACACGCTGGCTGTACACGCAGGCTGTACACTACACGCAGGCTGTACACTACACGCTGGCTGTACACTACACGCTGGCTGTACACTACACGCTGGCTGTACACGCAGGCTGTACACTACACGCTGGCTGTACACTACACGCTGGCTGTACACTACACGCTGGCTGTACACGCAGGCTGTACACTACACGCTGGCTGTACACGCTGGCTGTACACTACACGCTGGCTGTACACGCAGGCTGTACACTACACGCAGGCTGTACACTACACGCTGGCTGTACACGCTGGCTGTACACTACACGCTGGCTGTACACGCTGGCTGTACACTACACGCTGGCTGTACACGCAGGCTGTACACTACACGCAGGCTGTACACTACACGCTGGCTGTACACGCAGGCTGTACACTACACGCTGGCTGTACACGCAGGCTGTACACTACACGCTGGCTGTACACGCAGGCTGTACACTACACGCTGGCTGTACCCGCAGGCTGTACACTACACGCTGGCTGTACACGCAGGCTGTACACTACACGCTGGCTGTACACGCAGGCTGTACACTACACGCTGGCTGTACACGCAGGCTGTACACTACACGCTCGCTGTACACGCAGGCTGTACACTACACGCTGGCTGTACACGCAGGCTGTACACTACACGCTGGCTGTACACGCTGGCTGTACACTACACGCTGGCCGTACACGCTGGCTGTACACTACACGCTGGCTGTACCCGCAGGCTGTACACTACACGCTGGCTGTACACTACACGCTGGCTGTACACTACACGCTGGCTGTACACTACACGCTGGCTGTACACGCAGGCTGTACACTACACGCTGGCTGTACACGCTGGCTGTACACTACACGCTGGCTGTACACGCAGGCTGTACACTACACGCTGGCTGTACACTACACGCTGGCTGTACACTACACGCTGGCTGTACACGCAGGCTGTACACTACACGCTGGCTGTACCCGCAGGCTGTACACTACACGCTGGCTGTACACGCAGGCTGTACACTACACGCTGGCTGTACCCGCAGGCTGTACACTACACGCTGGCTGTACACTACACGCTGGCTGTACACTACACGCTGGCTGTACCCGCAGGCTGTACACTACACGCTGGCTGTACACGCAGGCTGTACACTACACGCTGGCTGTACCCGCAGGCTGTACACTACACGCTGGCTGTACACTACACGCTGGCTGTACACTACACGCTGGCTGTACACTACACGCTGGCTGTACACGCAGGCTGTACACTACACGCTGGCTGTACACGCTGGCTGTACACTACACGCTGGCTGTACACGTAGGCTGTACACTACACGCTGGCTGTACACTACACGCTGGCTGTACACTACACGCTGGCTGTACACGCAGGCTGTACACTACACGCTGGCTGTACCCGCAGGCTGTACACTACACGCTGGCTGTACACGCAGGCTGTACACTACACGCTGGCTGTACCCGCAGGCTGTACACTACACGCTGGCTGTACACTACACGCTGGCTGTACACTACACGCTGGCTGTACCCGCAGGCTGTACACTACACGCTGGCTGTACACGCAGGCTGTACACTACACGCTGGCTGTACCCGCAGGCTGTACCCGCAGGCTGTACACTACACGCTGGCTGTACCCGCAGGCTGTACACTACACGCTGGCTGTACACGCAGGTTGTACACTACACGCTGGCTGTACCCGCAGGCTGTACACTACACGCTGGCTGTACCCGCAGGCTGTACACTACACGCTGGCTGTACACTACACGCTGGCTGTACCCGCAGGCTGTACACTACACGCTGGCTGTACCCGCAGGCTGTACACTACACGCTGGCTGTACCCTCAGGCTGTACACTACACGCTGGCTGTACACGCTGGCTGTACACTACACGCTGGCTGTACCCGCAGGCTGTACCCGCAGGCTGTACCCGCAGGCTGTACCCGCTGGCTGTACCCGCAGGCTGTACACTACACGCTGGCTGTACCCGCAGGCTGTACACTACACGCTGGCTGTACCCGCAGGCTGTACACTACACGCTGGCTGTACACGCAGGCTGTACACTACACGCTGGCTGTACACGCTGGCTGTACACGCTGGCTGTACACGCAGGCTGTACCCGCTGGCTGTACCCACTGGCTGTACACGCTGGCTGTACACGCTGGCTGTACCCGCAGGCTGTACCCGCAGGCTGTACACGCTGGCCGTACACGCTGGCTTTACACGCTGGCTGTACACTACACGCTGGCTGTACCCGCAGGCTGTACCCGCAGGCTGTACCCGCTGGCTGTACACGCTGGCTGGACCCCTGCTGTTCTGCATTTATATAAAAGACTTTCCATCAGTGGTGGACAAAAGCTGCATACAATACACGGAGTAGACAAAACATTAAGATTGCTCTTTCCATGACATAGACTGACCAGGTGAATCCAGATGAAAGCTATGATCCCTTATTGATGTCACTTGTTAAATCCACTTCAATCAGTGTAGATGAAGGGGAGGAGACAGGTTAAAGAAGACATTTGAGACATGGATTGTGTGTGTGTGTGTGTGTGTGTACCATTCAGAGGGTGAACGGGCAAGACAAAACATGTTATGTGCTGTATATGTTTCTACTGATTCTATGAAAAACCAGGACTCCCTGGAAAACAGTCAACATTGTTACTGAGTGGACTCCCCTGGCTAAATAAATAAAATGATTTGAAACTAAATTAAATCTGCTTCTGTATTTGTAAATGCTTTATTGACCGAGAGAGTAGAGAAAGGGGCGGATAGGAGAGACGGATAGGAGAGACGGATAGGAGAGACGGATAGGAGAGACGGATAGGAGAGACGGATAGGAGAGACGGATAGGAGAGACGGATAGGAGAGACGGATAGGAGAGACGGATAGGAGAGCTCCATCAGGGAGAAGGGAGCACACAGAGATTGGAAGGGCATTGAGGGTTACCACTGGACTAGGGCTCCACAGCGCCTGGGGATTCAATCAACCCAGAGGGTACCTGGCAGTTTACATACCTGGCAGTTTACATACCTGGCAGTTTACATACCTGGCAGTTTACATACCTGGCAGTTTAGACACATGGCAGTTTACATACCTGGCAGTTTACATACCGGCTTCACGGGTTGAGCAATGATAGACTATAGCCAGGTTCATGATATGGCTTTGGTCCCATATCTAGGCCTTAATGTCAGTATCCATTTCATTTCAGATAGCTGTGTAAATCTGAAACGCTGAAAAGATTACAGCCTGTCGTCCCAGTAGTAGGACTACATGTGATTACAAGACCACTCACAGCTCACGGTCTTACTTTGTGGCAGACAGAACAGTTTGACTTCATCTCTCCGCTTCTTTAAGTCCTGAAGTGGAGGAGGAAAGGAGAAGCAAGGGAGAGAGGTAATGAAGGAGATCACACACTGACCCACACACACAGATCAGTCACTGGTGGTTCAATTAGGCCGACAGAAGCGTGGCCTTGAGGGTCGGAGGGCTTTAAGACCAGACAAACCCTTGGCACTGTCTGTCTGTATGTCTCTCACACACGTCTCTCACACACACACACAGAGAGCTAGGAATCAAAATCAGAGTATAGGAAGACCTGCATGCAGAAAAGCCTTGATGTGACAGACAGGGAGCTCTCTCTCTTTCTCCCCCCTCTATTTCTCTCTCTCTCTTTCTCCCCCCCTTTATTTCTCTCTCTCTCTTTCTCGGCCCATCTCTCTCTCTCTCTCTCTCTCTCTCTCTGCCCTTCTCTCTCTGAATCTCTGCCCATCACTCTCTCTCTCTCTATTTCACTCCTCTCTCTATATATCAATTCAATTCAATTCAATTCAGGGGGCTTTATTGGCATGGGAAACACATTGCCAAAGCAAGTGAAATAGATAATAAACAAAAGGGATATAAACAATAAAAATGAACAGTAAACATTACACTCACAGATGTTCCAAAAGAATAAAGACATTTTAAATGACATATTATGTCTATATACAGTGTTGTAACGATGTGCAAATAGTTAAAGTAGAAAAGGGAAAATAAATAAATAAATATGGGTTGTATTTACAATGGTGTTTGTTCTTCACTGGTTGACCTTTTCTTGTAGCAACAGGTCACACATCTTGCTGCTGTGATGGCACACTGTGGTATTTCACCCAGTAGATATGGGAGTTTATCAGAATCGGGTTTGTTTTCGAATTCTTTGTGGATCTGTGTAATCTGAGGGAAATATATGTCTCCAATATGGTCATACATTTGGCAGGTTAGGAAGTGCAGTGCAGTTTCCACCTCATTTTGTGGGCAGTGTGCACATAGCCTGTCTTCTCTCTCTCTCTCTCTCTGCCCTTCTCTCCCTGAATCTCTCTCTGCCCATCTCTCTCTCTCTCTCTCTCTCTCTCTCTCTCTCTCTCTCTCTCTCTCTCTCTCTCTCTCTCTCTCTCTCTCTCTCTCTCTCTCTCTCTCTCTATTTCCCTCCTTCTCTCTCCCTCTATCTCTTCTTCAACAATGGAACGGAGGGCGAGCCTCAAGAGTTTATCCTCACATCTCAGAGTCCGTATCTGTTTGATGTGGACTCAAGTCGTTCGTCTGTTCGTTGGGCGGTAATGAGTCTGTCCAAAATGGCATCCTATTCCCTATGTAGTGCACTATTTATGACCAGAGCCCTAATCCCAACATAGTGCACTACTTTCCTGTGGGTACTGGTGAAATGTAGTGCACCATCTAGGGAATAGGGTGTGAGTGTGTATTCAGCACATTGAGCTGAGGCTGATTAATGACCGGTACTTAGCTTTGAGACATGGTCAATAAACAGACTGGTTCACCCACCCACACACACTCACACACACACATTATTTTATATTGATTAAGAAGAATGCTGGGTTGGTTGACTTACAGTCAAATTATACTTCCCACACCAGGCTTATAATATCACATGTATTCAGCAGATTGTGTGTGTGTGTGTGTGTGTGTGTGTGTGTGTTGCGTGTGTGTGTGTTGCGTGTGTGTGTGTTGTGTATGTGTGTGTTGTGTATGTGTGTGTTGTGTATGTGTGTGTTGCGTGTGTGTGTGTGTGTGTGTGTGTGTGTGTGTGTGTGTGTGTGTGTGTGTGTGTGTGTGTGTGTGTGTGTGTGTGTGTGTGTGTGTGTGTGTGTGTGTGTGTGTGTGTGTGTGTGTGTGTGTGTGTGTGTGTGTTTATCATCTAGGGCTGTGACGCTCATGACATTTCATCAGCCGGTGATTGTAAAACAAATAACTGGTCGGTCTCACAGTAATTGACCGTTAATTAACATGAAGACATTTAGCATCTCCTGTCTTCCACACAGACCACAAGCCACTGATTCAGACCTTTGGAACATCTACATTTAAAAGGTCTAACTCCATGTAATATAGTCTACACCTCCACAATAAATCCATTATTTATTTTAGATAGGTCTAAAGAAACATGATATGAAGAAGATTTAGTCTATTTCAGAAGAACAAAATAACATACTCTGAGTTGTCCTTATGTTAGGTCCTGATGTGGCTAGGCCATATGGCTGTGGACTACACTAGTTCATTTAGCAGGTCCTGATCTGACTAGGCCATATGGCTGTGGACTACACTAGTTCATTTAGCAGGTCCTGATATGGCTAGGCCATATGGCTGTGGACTACACTAGTTAATTTAGCAGGTCCTGATGTGGCTAGGCCATATGGCTGTGGACTACACTAGTTCATTTAGCAGGTCCTGATGTGGCTAGGCCATATGGCTGTGGACTACACTAGTTCATTTAGCAGGTCCTGATCTGGCTAGGCCATATGGCTGTGGACTACACTAGTTCATTTAGCAGGTCCTGATGTGGCTAGGCCATATGGCTGTGGACTACACTAGTTCATTTAGCAGGTCCTGATGTGGCTAGGCCATATGGCTGTGGACTACACTAGTTCATTTAGCAGGTCCTGATCTGACTAGGCCATATGGCTGTGGACTACACCAGTTCATTTAGCAGGTCCTGATCTGGCTAGGCCATATGGCTGTGGACTACACTAGTTGATTTAGCAGGTCCTGATGTGGCTAGGCCATATGGCTGTGGACTACACTAGTTCATTTAGCAGGTCCTGATCTGGCTAGGCCATATGGCTGTGGACTACACTAGTTCATTTAGCAGGTCCTGATCTGACTAGGCCATATGGCTGTGGACTACACTAGTTCATTTAGCAGGTCCTGATGTGACTAGGCCATATGGCTGTGGACTACACTAG
This sequence comes from Salmo salar, assembly GCF_965601325.2. Taxonomy (NCBI): domain Eukaryota; kingdom Metazoa; phylum Chordata; class Actinopteri; order Salmoniformes; family Salmonidae; genus Salmo; species Salmo salar. The sequence goes on from NC_138294.1 coordinate 1,450,998, forward strand.
TTCATTTAGCAGGTCCTGATCTGGCTAGGCCATATGGCTGTGGACTACACTAGTTCATTTAGCAGGTCCTGATCTGACTAGGCCATATGGCTGTGGACTACACTAGTTCATTTAGCAGGTCCTGATCTGGCTAGGCCATATGGCTGTGGACTACACTAGTTCATTTAGCAGGTCCTGATCTGACTAGGCCATATGGCTGTGGACTACACTAGTTCATTTAGCAGGTCCTGATGTGGCTAGGCCATATGGCTGTGGACTACACTAGTTCATTTAGCAGGTCCTGATCTGACTAGGCCATATGGCTGTGGACTACACTAGTTCATTTAGCAGACAAGATTTGTTTAGAATCCAGTGGCATTATTTAACATTATTTTATAGTATGAAGAATAAAATCGAACAAAGCTGAATTAAACAGAACGGATGTTTTCTCTAAATGATTCGAGGGAATGCTCACATGCAGCTATTCTGTGTTGAGCGGTTAACAAATAATTTAGAGTTACTTATGTAACTTTAGTTGTGATATATATATATATATATATCAAAATGTCTTCTTATTTTACTAGGCAAGTCCAGTTAAGAACTAAATCTTATTTACAATGACGGCCTACCCCGGACGGTTGTGGTACAGCCTGGATTCGAACCAGGGTGTCTGTAGTGACGCCTCCAGCACTGAGATACAGTGCCTTTGACCACTGCTCCACTCGGGAGTCTGCTGGGCTGTATGTTTTGATTTTTAATACATTCCAAGTCACATGAAAGGCATGAGCTCTGCTTTTTTTTTTTGTGTGCGCAGGCTGTACCCTACACGCTGGCTGTACACTACACGCTGGCTGTACACTACACGCTGGCTGTACACTACACGCTGGCTGTACACTACACGCTGGCTGTACACACTGGCTGTACACGCTGGCTGTACACTACACGCTGGCTGTACACTACACGCTGGCTGTACACTACACGGTGGCTGTACACTACACGCTGGCTGTACACGCTGGCTGTACACTACACGCTGGCTGTACACGCTGGCTGTACACTACACGCTGGCTGTACACTACACGCTAGCTGTACACTACACGCTGGCTGTACCCGCAGGCTGTACACTACACGCTGGCTGTACACGCTGGCTGTACACTACACGCTGGCTGTACACGCTGGCTGTACACTACACGCTGGCTGTACACGCTGGCTGTACACTACACGCTGGCTGTACACGCTGGCTGTACACTACACGCTGGCTGTACACTACACGCTGGCTGTACACTACACGCTGGCTGTACACGCAGGCTGTACACTACACGCTGGCTGTACACGCTGGCTGTACACGCTGGCTGTACACGCAGGCTGTACACTACACGCTGGCTGTACACGCTGGCTGTACACGCTGGCTGTACACGCAGGCTGTACACTACACGCTGGCTGTACACTACACGCTGGCTGTACACTACACGCTGGCTGTACACTACACGCTGGCTGTACACGCTGGCTGTACACTACACGCTGGCTGTACACTACACGCTGGCTGTACACTACACGCTGGCTGTACACTACACGCTGGCTGTACACGCTGGCTGTACACTACACGCTGGCTGTACACGCTGGCTGTACACTACACGCTGGCTGTACACGCTGGCTGTACACTACACGCTGGCTGTACACTACACGCTAGCTGTACACTACACGCTGGCTGTACCCGCAGGCTGTACACTACACGCTGGCTGTACACGCTGGCTGTACACTACACGCTGGCTGTACACGCTGGCTGTACACTACACGCTGGCTGTACACGCTGGCTGTACACTACACGCTGGCTGTACACTACACGCTGGCTGTACACTACACGCTGGCTGTACACGCAGGCTGTACACTACACGCTGGCTGTACACGCTGGCTGTACACGCTGGCTGTACACGCAGGCTGTACACTACACGCTGGCTGTACACGCTGGCTGTACACGCTGGCTGTACACGCAGGCTGTACACTACACGCTGGCTGTACACTACACGCTGGCTGTACCCGCAGGCTGTACACTACACGCTGGCTGTACACGCTGGCTGTACACGCTGGCTGTACACGCTGGCTGTACACTACACGCTGGCTGTACACTACACGCAGGCTGTACACTACACGCTGGCTGTATACGCAGGCTGTACACTACACGCTGGCTGTACACGCAGGCTGTACACTACACTCTGGCTGTACACGCAGGCTGTACATTACACGCTGGCTGTACCCGCAGGCTGTACACTACACGCTGGCTGTACATGCAGGCTGTACACTACACGCTGGCTGTACACGCAGGCTGTACACTACACGCTGGCTGTACACGCAGGCTGTACACTACACGCTGGCTGTACACACAGGCTGTACACTACACGCTGGCTGTACACGCTGGCTGTACACGCTGGCTGTACCCGCAGGCTGTACACTACACGCTGGCTGTACACTACACGCTGGCTGTACACTACACGCTGGCTGTACACTACACGCTGGCTATACACTACACGCTGGCTGTACACGCAGGCTGTACCCGCAGGCTGTACCCGCAGGCTGTACACTACACGCTGGCTGTACACGCAGGCTGTACACTACACGCTGGCTGTACACGCAGGCTGTACACTACACGCTGGCTGTACCCGCTGGCTGTACCCGCAGGCTGTACCCGCAGGCTGTACACTACACGCTGGCTGTACACGCAGGCTGTACCCGCAGGATGTACCCGCAGGCTGTACACTACACGCTGGCTGTACCCGCAGGCTGTACACTACACGCTGGCTGTACACGCAGGCTGTACCCGCAGGCTGTACCCGCAGGCTGTACCCGCTGGCTGTACCCGCAGGCTGTACCCGCAGGCTGTACCCGCTGGCTGTACCCGCAGGCTGTACCCGCTGGCTATACCCACTGGCTGTACCCGCTGGCTGTACCCGCAGGCTGTACCCGTAGGCTGTACCCGTAGGCTGTACACGCTGGCTGTACACGCTGGCTGTACACGCTGGCTGTACACAAAAAAAAAATCACTCTCTCATTCACAATTGGACAAGCACTCGATAATGCCATAATCCCCCCCCCAAAAAAAATCGATGCCTTTTGCAGCTAGTGGCTGTTGTGCTGTTGGGCTGAATATAACCATTATAATTCCCTTCTTCCTGCTGTGTGCTGAAGAAAAATCTCTGAAAAATCTGAATTATAAAGAAATATTTTACACTACCGTTCAAAGTTTTGGGTCAGTAAGAAAAGCACGGAGTCGCCTCTTCACTGTTGACGTTGAGACTGGTGTTTTGTGGGTACTATTTAATGAAGCTGCCAGTTGAGGACTTGTGAGGCGTCTGTTTCTCAAACTAGACACTCTAATGTACTTGTCCTCTTGCTCTATTGTGCACCGGGGCCTCCCTCTCCTCTTTATTTTCTGGTTAGAGCTTTTGGTCCTAGACTTGGCGCTCCGGTACTGCTTGCCGTGCGGTATCAGAGAAAACAGTCTATAACTTGGGTGACTGGAGTCTCTGACAATTTTATGAGCTTTCCTCTGACACCGCCTATTATATAGGTCAGGAAGCTTGGCCCCAGTGATGTACTGGGTTGTATGCATTACCCTCTGCAGGTCAGATGCCGAGCAGTTGCCAGGCTGTGATGCAACCAGTCAGGATGCTCTCGATGGTGCAGCTGTAGAACCTTTTGAGGATCTGAGAACCCATGCCAAATCTTTTCAGTCTTCTGAGGGGGAAAAGGTTTTGTCGTGCCCTCTTCATGACTGTCTTGGTGTGTTTGGACCATGATAGTTTGTTGGTGATGTGGACACCAAGGAACTTGAAACTCTCGACCCGCTCCACTACAGCCCACCTTTTCCTGTAGTCCACGATCAGCTCCTTTGTCTTGCTCACATTGAAGGACAGGTTGTTGTCCTTGCACCACACTGCCAGTTCTCTGACCTCCTCCCTATAGGCTGTCTCATCGTTGTCAAGTGATCAGGCCTACCACTGTTGTGTCATCAGCAAACTTAATGATGGTGTTGGAGTAGTGTTTGGCCACGGCGGTTGTAGGTGAACAGGGAGCACAGGAGGGGACTAAGTACACACCCCTGAGAGGCCCCTGTGTTATTGATCAGCGTGGCAGACATGTTGTTGCCTACCCTTACCACCTGGGGGGTGGCCCGTCAAGGAAGTCCGGGATCCAGTTGCAGAGGGACATGTTTAGTCCGAGGGACCTTAGCTTAGTGATGAACTTTGTGGTCACTATGATGTTGAACGCTGAGCTGTAGCCAATGAACAGCATTCTCACATAGGTGTTTCTTTTGTCCAGGTGTTAAAAGGCAGTGTGGAGTGCGATTGAGATTGCATCCTGTGTGGATCTGTTGGGGCAGTATGTGAATTGGGTCCAGGGGGTTTCTGGAAGGATGTTGTTGATGTTGATCAGCGTCTCTGCTTTTGGCAACAAAAAGACAGTTGTATAATTAAGCAATAAGGCCCGAGGGGGGTGTGATATATGGCCAATATACCACGGCTAAGGGCTGTGTCCGCACTGCGTCATGCCCAAGAACAGCCCTCAGCCGTGGTATATTGGCCATATATCACAACCCCCCCAATTTGAGCAGTAAAAAATAAATGTTTTGTCATAGCCGTGGTATACGGTCTGATATACCATGGCTGTCAGCCAATCAGCATTCAGGGCTGAAACCACCCAGTTTATACTTAAGAACAGTAGCAGGATTCAATAGCTGAAATTGTTAAGAGTTGCCCTGTTCCTGTTTCTCTGCGATTGTCATTCTAATGGAATCCAGAAAGATCAAAACGCTGTCCTCAAACAGTTACATCAAAAGGTGCAAAGTTAGGGGTAAAGACATCAAATGAAATATTTTTCTTTATATAATAACATGGAAAATAATATTGTGCAATATGAATTGACCATCCTGTATTGTACATAGGCTAGTCATCTAGGTTTGTACCTGTAGACGTTCCATCACCATGAATATAACAAAACACAATCCAGTAACTGAGTACATTGAGACATCAAAGGGTTTGTGATGATGTGATGTGATGAGGCTCAGTTGGTAGCGCACGACACTTGCAATGATAGGGTTGTTAGGGTAGATTCCCACAGTGCACCACTATGAAAAATAAATCACTATGTATTCACTAGTGTCAGTTGTTCTGGATAAGAGGGTCTACTAAAAAAGGAATGAAGAGTTCAGCAGCAGTTACTCGCCGCGGGCGAGGGGTTTGCCCCGGAGAACGGGCTCTGTCAGAGCCAGCAGAAGACGCCGGGACCTCCGGGGGTGATATCTAACGAGCCCAAATCAACTTTCACATAGAGGATACGTTGCTGTTTGTTAAGTATTTCAAGAAACTGAAAAAACATATATCAAGCGAGAATTTTTATATTCCACAAGTATTATCAGATTAACTGTTTTGTACAGATAATTATCAGACTCAATTTACAAATGCTGGTAAACACTCAAATATATATATATTTTCATAAAAGTAGTGTGCTGGTCCTTTACTAGTCCTGTATTACGGGACTGATACAGACTTTTTCTTTTTGCAAAAAAAAAAACGAATTCCCGCGGCGATGTACTCATATATTTCCCTGACGACGCAAGGTCAGTCAGGCAGCTACTCGTTTCTATCAATTATTCAGGTGTGTGTGTGTGTGTGTGTGTGTGTGTGTGTGTGTGTGTGTGTGTGTGTGTGTGTGTGTGTGTGTGTGTGTGTGTGTGTGTGTGTGGACGGGGGTGATATATTATACTGTCGGACTGTGACTCGGCTGAACGAACAGGTTTTAATCAACAGATATCTAAACGCAGCGGTAGACTATGTATTTGGTTCTCCATGTTTCATGTTTACACTGAGTTATATATTACCGGGCCCCGTTATGGTGTCGGATCATCTCCTCTCTCCGTCCCGGGGACTAGCCGCCTTTACAATAGTGACCTCCAGCGAGTGGACCGAACAAACCGATTCCGTCTGCGATTCAAGCGAGGAGGAGACCAACCTTGAGCGCGTTCTTCTTGGAATGAAATGAAACGTTCTGCGATGCTGATGCGCCAGTCGGTTCCGTTTTGACAGCTCGGACAGAGAGACGCCTACTGACAATGCACAATGTGGATTAAATATGATGGTCTCAGAGCAAAAGCAATGCGCTGTATATGTGGGGGGGGGGAAAGGGGGGGGGGGTCCATTTGGGACTTAAACCTTCTTGTCAATCATTGAGCACTGACATCATCTACTAACTCTAACAGTCTCGAGTCAGAATTAGATATTCATTACATGAATCGAACGTCAAATGTTAAAGTGTTTTAAAGTTGAGTTCAGGCCCTCCAATACAACACACACACTAATAGCTAGTCCTCACACAGGACAGTAACTACATGAGCTGGTGAGGTATTCATATGTGGTATCAATTAACACGGGTCATAACACCCCCCCCCCCTCTCTCTCTCTCTCCTCTCTCTCTCTCTCTCTCTCTACTCGTCTCTCTCTCTCTCTCTCTCTCTCTCTCTCTCTCTCTCTCTCTCTCTCTCTCTCTCTCTTTCTCTCTCTCTCTCTCTCTCTCCCGGGGAGAAGCGGGGTCCCCGGTGAGTTTAAATGCGAACAGCACGTGGATAGTACAACCCTCTCGAGCAGGACGCTCCGTGTAGCAGCCGGGGAGCTCGAGGAGGGGACAGATGCAGCAGGGAGGAGGACATTTACTACCCGCCGAGGACGCGTGGATGGGATCCAACTGATTTTTTCCTGGAGGTGATTAAGTTATGTCGAATCTTAACACCTAGGACAGTTTGTCTTCGGAGTGAATTGTTGAATATTTTTCTGATTTAGTCCGTTTCTGTCTCGGAATGGATTGGAGATGACAGCGCTGAATATAAGAGGCAGGTGGGAGAGAGAGAGAGAAAGAGGGGAAAGGGACGGTGTGATTTCAACGTTTTTCTCCAAAGACGTGAAATATAACTAACCTTTGTGGATGTGTGCTAGCAAATAACACATATTATTTCCCAGATTTTTTTATTTGTATTTTTTTTTACCGTCATGACCTGAGTGATTAAAATAATGGATTTCTTGAATTTCTCCGGGGTGGTAGACGAGTGGAATACCACATACACCAACTCCTCGGCTACCGGGAACAGTAAGTACTCTCTCCTCTCCATAACCGGACTGACGGTAGTCGTTGGCTTTCTCATCCTGTTTACTATTGTGGGCAACGTTCTGGTGGTCATCGCCGTTTTGACCAGCCGCGCTCTCAAACCGCCGCAGAACCTCTTTCTGGTGTCTCTCGCCAGCGCGGACATCCTGGTGGCTACTCTCGTCATGCCCTTCTCTTTAGCAAATGAACTCATGGGCTACTGGTTCTTCGGGAAAGTTTGGTGCGACATCTACTTGGCGTTGGACGTCCTCTTTTGTACGTCGTCTATAGTTCACCTGTGCGCTATCAGCCTCGATCGTTACTGGTCCATCACCCAGGCGATAGAATACAACCAGAAGCGGACTCCTAAACGGCTGAACGGGATGATCGTGGTGGTATGGCTGATCTCGGCCGTTATTTCCTTTCCGCCGTTGATCTCCATGGACAGGAGCAGCGGTGGGGAGATCAGTCCTCAGTGTCGGCTGAATGACGAGACCTGGTATATTCTCTACTCCAGCATAGGATCCTTCTTCGCTCCCTGCGTTATCATGATACTAGTGTACATCAGGTGAGTTGACTTCCCCCTTTACTTAAACCCTCCTAATGTAGTGCACTTCCTAGTGTGTGTCTGAAATGGTACCATGTTCCCCTATTCCAGGATACTTCCTAGTGTGTGTCTGAAATGGTACCTCTTCCCCTATCTAGGATACTTCCTAGTGTGTGTCTGAAATGGTACCTGTTCCCCTATCTATGATACTTCCTAGTGTGTGTCTGAAATGGTACCATGTTCCCCTATCTAGTATACTATCTAGTGTGTGTCTGAAATGGTACCTGTTCCCCTATCTAGTATACTATCTAGTGTGTCTGAAATGGTACCCTGTTCCCCTATCTAGTATACTATCTAGTGTGTGTCTGAAATGGTACCATGTTCCCCTATCTAGTATACTATCTAGTGTGTGTCTGAAATGGTACCTGTTCCCCTATCTAGTATACTATCTAGTGTGTCTGAAATGGTACCCTCTTCCCCTATCTAGGATACTTCCTAGTGTGTGTCTGAAATGGTACCATGTTCCCCTATCTAGTATACTATCTAGTGTGTGTCTGAAATGGTACCTGTTCCCCTATCTAGTATACTATCTAGTGTGTCTGAAATGGTACCCTCTTCCCCTATCTAGGATACTTCCTAGTGTGTGTCTGAAATGGTACCATGTTCCCCTATCTATGATACTTCCTAGTGTGTGTCTGAAATGGTACCATGTTCCCCTATCTAGTATACTATCTAGTGTGTGTCTGAAATGGTACCATGTTCCCCTATCTAGTATACTATCTAGTGTGTGTCTGAAATGGTACCATGTTCCCCTATCTATGATACTTCCTAGAGTGTGTCTGAAATGGTTCCCTGTTCTCCTATCTAGTATACTTCCTAGTGTGTGTCTGAAATGGTACCTCTTCCCCTATCAAGGATACTATCTAGTGTGTGTCTGAAATGGTACCATGTTCCCCTATCTAGTATACTATCTAGTGTGTGTCTGAAATGGTACCATGTTCCCCTATCTAGTATACTATCTAGTGTGTAGCGCTAAATGACTAAAATGTAAGTGATGATTCTTCTTCTGATCAGGATCTACCAGGTTGCTAAGACGCGGACGCGGACCATGTCAGAGAAGAAGAGAGAGGTGGAGGACAACGGAACCGCCCCGTTAGACGTTAACGGGTTGGAGCAGGGGGGCGAGGAGGGGTGCGGAGGGTCTCTGAAGGAAAACGGTGGGTGCGGAGGGGTTGCCCGGGAGAATGGGCACTGCCAGCGGCAGCAGAAGACGCCGGTACCACCGGGGCTGTTACCCAACGAGCCCAATTTAACCCCCGACCCCGACGATGGAGACGACTTTGACGACAGCAGCTCGTCTGACGAAAAACCCACATCCGCCAAAAAACATTCCTCTTCCCATCAGCATCACCACCATCACCACCACCACCATCACCATGACGACAAGAAGGATTCCAAACCTTCAGAGAGAAGGAAGTCCACAGGAAGCAGGAAGAGCAGCTTGGCTTCGTCCAAACGCTCAGAGAGCAAGAAGTCGCGCACCAGCTCTAAGTCCATTGAGCTGTTTTCGTCACGTAGGAAGCGGCGGAGCACCGTAAACAGGAAGAAAATAACAGCAGCGAGGGAGAAGAGGTTTACCTTCGTCTTGGCGGTGGTGATGGGCGTCTTCGTGATCTGCTGGTTCCCCTTCTTCTTCAGCTACAGGTATTCTACTGTATTTCTGCTGTGTTTCTCTGTTTCTACTGTGTTTCTACTGTGTTTCTGCTGTGTTTCTACTGTATTTCTACTGTGTTTCTACTGTGTTTCTGTGTTTCTACTGTATTTCTACTGTATTTCTACTGTGTTTCTGTGTTTCTACTGTGTTTCTACTGTGTTTCTACTGTGTTTCTGCTGTGTTTCTACTGTATTTCTACTGTGTTTCTGTGTTTCTACTGTATTTCTACTGTATTTCTACTGTATTTCTACTGGTTTCTGCTGTGTTTCTGTGTTTCTGTGTTCCTACTGGTTTCTGTGTTTCTACTGTGTTTCTGTGTTCCTACTGGTTTCTGTGTTTCTACTGTGTTTCTGTGTTTCTACTGTGTTCCTGTGTTTCTACTGTGTTTCTGTGTTTCTGCTGTGTTTCTGTGTTTCTACTGTGTTTCTACTGTGTTTCTACTGTGTTTCTGTGTTTCTACTGTGTTTCTACTGTGTTTCTGTGTTCCTACTGGTTTCTGTTTTCCTACTGGTTTCTGTGTTTCTGTGTTTCTACTGTGTTTCTCTGTTTCTACTGTGTTTCTGTGTTCCTACTGTGTTTCTGTTTCTACTGTGTTCCTACTGTGTTTCTGTGTTTCTACTGGTTTCTGTGTTTCTACTGTGTATCTGCTGTGTTTCTGTGTTTCAACTGTGTATCTGTGTTTCTACTGTGTTCCTACTGTGTTTCTGTGTTTCTACTGGTTTCTGTGTTTCTACTGTGTTTCTGTGTTTCTACTGTGTTCCTGTGTTTCTACTGTGTTTCTGTGTTTCTACTGTGTTTCTGTGTTTCTACTGTGTTCCTGTGTTTCTACTGTGTTCCTGTGTTTCTACTGTGTTTCTGTGTTTCTACCCTGTTTCTGCTGTCTTTCTACTGTGTATCTGTGTTTCTACTGTGTTTCTACTGTGTTTCTACTGTGTTTCTGCTGTGTTTCTGTGTTCCTACTGGTTTCTGTTGTCCTACTGGTTTCTGTGTTTCTGTGTTCCTACTGGTTTCTGTTTTCCTACTGTGTTTCTGTTTTCCTACTGTGTTTCTGTGTTTCTACTGTGTTTCTCTGTTTCTACTGTGTTTCTGTGTTCCTACTGTGTTCCTACTGTGTTTCTGTGTTTCTACTGGTTTCTGTGTTTCTACTCTGTATCTGCTGTGTTTCTGTGTTTCAACTGTGTATCTGTGTTTCTACTGTGTTCCTACTGTGTTTCTGTGTTTCTAATGTGTTTCTGTGTTTCTACTGGTTTCTGTGTTTCTGTGTTTCTGTGTTTCTACTGTGTATCTGTGTTTCTGTGTTTCTACTGTGTTTCTACTGGTTTCTGTGTTTCTACTGTGTGTCTGTGTTTCTACTGGTTTCTGTGTTTCTACTGTGTTTCTGTGTTTCTAATGTGTTTCTGTGTTTCTAATGTGTTTCTGTGTTTCTAATGTGTTTCTGTGTTTCTACTGGTTTCTGTGTTTCTGTGTTTCTACTGTGTATCTGTGTTTCTACTGGTTTCTGTGTTTCTACTGTGTTTCTGTGTTTCTACTGGTTTCTGTGTTTCTACTGTGTTTCTGTGTTTCTACTGTGTTTCTGTGTTTCTACTGTGTTTCTGTGCTTCTACTGTGTTTCTGTGCTTCTACTGTGTTTCTGTGTTTCTACCCTGTTTCTGCTGTGTTTCTGTGTTTCTACTGTGTTTCTGTGTTTCTGCTGTGTTTCTGTGTTTCTACTGTGTTTCTGTGTTTCTGCTGTGTTTCTGTGTTTCTACTGTGTTTCTGTGTTTCTACTGTGTTTCTGTGTTCCTACTGTGTTTCTGTGTTTCTACTGTGTTTGTGTTTCTACTGTGTTTCTGTGTTTCTACTGTGTTTGTGTGTTTCTACTGGTTTCTACTGTGTTTCTAATGTGGTTCTACTGGTTTCTACTGTGTTTCTACTGTGTTTCTACTTTGTTTCTATTATTTTCTACTGTGTTTCTGTATTTCTACTGTATGTCTACTTGTTTCTACTGTGTTTCTACTGGTTTCTACTGTGTTTCTACGTGTTTCTACTGTGTTTCTACTGGTTGCTACTGTGTTTCTACTGTGTTTCTACTGTTTTCTACTGTGTTTCTACTGTGCTTCTACTGTTTTCTACTGTGTTGCTACTGGTTTCTATTGTGTTTCATGTATTTCCAATGTGTTTCTACTTGTTTCTCCTGTGTTTCTGCTGGTTTCTACTGTGTTTCTACTGTGTTTCTACTGGTTTCTATTGTGTTTCTGTGTTTCTACTGGATTCTTCTTGTTTCTACTGTGTTTCTATTGGTTTCTACTGTATTTCTATTGAATTATTCTAGATTCTACTGTGTTTCTACTGGTTTCTACTGATTCTGCTGGTTTATACTGGTTTCTACTGATTCTACTATTTCTACTGTGTTTCTACTGGTTTCTACTGATTCTGCTGTTTTCTACTGGTTTCTACTGTGTTTCTACTGGTTTCTACTGATTTGACTGGTTTCTACTGGTTTCTACTGGTTTCTACTCTGTATTTCTACTATGTATTCTACACAGTAATACTGTAATACAAAATATTCCAATGCTCCAGAGTTCTGTAACAGATTTCCCCATCAGGTAAGAGGAGCAGACACCATTGAGCCAATTATTTGTTTTATATTGCTCGTTGTTTACTTTGAGTTCTTTTAGCTTCTTAAGTAATTTGATTGTGTTTTTTTTACTGTAAGGTCAGTGTGGTGAGATTTCACTCTAAGGTTGTGTCCATCTAAATTTAGTAGGGTCCTTTGTAGAGAACAGGGCGGTGGCATTTGGGACGACAACAAAATACTTCGATTTTTTTTATTTGACTACAGCCAGGTGGTAGCCAACTGTTAGAGTGATGGATTGATTGATTAATTGATTGTATTTGATCTGCCTGCAGCCTGTATGGAGTGTGCCGGGCGCCATGTGAGATCCCTGAGTCTCTTTTTAAGTTCTTCTTCTGGATAGGCTATGTTAACAGCTCCCTCAACCCTGTCATCTACACCATCTTCAACCAGGACTTTAGACGAGCCTTCCAGAAGATTCTAGTCTGCAAGTCAGGGAAGAGGTCTTTCTGAACGTGGATAGTCCAACAGTATATACTGTACAGTACATGGACCTATATACAAGTCATGGAAGAGGTCTTTCTGAACGTGGATAGTCCAACAGTATATACTGTACAGTACATGGACCTATATACAAGTCATGGAAGAGGTCTTTCTGAACGTGGATAGTCCAACAGTATATACTGTACAGTACATGGACCTATATACAAGTCATGGAAGAGGTCTTTCTGAACGTGGATAGTCCAACAGTATATACTGTACAGTACATGGACCTATATACAAGTCATGGAAGAGGTCTTTCTGAACGTGGATAGCCCAACAGTAAATACTGTACAGTACATGGACCTATATACAAGTCATGGAAGAGGTCTTTCTGAACGTGGATAGTCCAACAGTATATACTGTACAGTACATGGACCTATATACAAGTCATGGAAGAGGTCTTTCTGAACGTGGATAGTCCAACAGTAAATACTGTACAGTACATGGACCTATATACAAGTCATGGAAGAGGTCTTTCTGAACAGACAGGGATGTGGGCCTATATTTGAACATGGATGAACCTACAGTATATGGATATTTTAGTCCATTACTTTTGACCAGAACCCAGTCATTCAGAAAATACTCTGTAAGTCATGGAATAGGTCCTCCTGAGGGGAAGTCACATGGACCCTAATGCTTTCTCCAGTCACATGGACCCTAATGCTTTCTCCAGTCACATGGACCCTAATGCTTTCTCCAGTCACATGGACCATAATGCTTTCTCCAGTCACATGGACCATAATTCTTTCTCCAGTCACATGGACCATAATGCTTTCTCCAGTCACATGGACCCTAATGCTTTCTCCAGTCACATTGACCCTAATGCTTTCTCCAGTCACATGGACCCTAATGCTTTCTCCAGTCACATTGACCCTAATGCTTTCTCCAGTCACATTGACCCTAATGCTTTCTCCAGTCACATGGACCAATATACATTGGGCTGTATTTAAAATGCCAACATATTCTCTATGAAGGTCACATGGATTCACATGTGACTCAGCAGATGAAGGACATCAAGGATCTGGAAAGATTCTGTATGGAGGAATGGTCTAAGATTCCTCCCAACGTGTTCTCCAATCTCATCATTTATTTGATTTATTTAACTTTTGTTATCAGGGAGTCACACTGAGACCAAGGTCTCTTTTACAGATGAGCCCTGATTTACAGAAATACACACATCAATATAAATACGAAATACACAAACACATTCATCAGTAATAAGGTCCATAATCAGCTTTCTGAATGGACCTAGACACCAGAACATCACATTTAAGAACATTTTGACAATTGTTCAACAAATAAGGTGCAAGAAAACTAAAAGCTGAATTACCTAAGTCAGTAGAGACCAAAGGAATTTCCAGAGTTAACCATCCCTGAGACCAGGTGTGGTAAGTCGTATGTCTGAATTTTAGCAAAGATTTACAGTGGGACTTTTTGTAAAAGGCCTTTATAAATGAAAACATAGAGATGTATCAATCTCTGTGACATCACAGAGGGGCAACCAACTTCCTGGTTAGAGAACGCAGTGATGACATCACAGAGGGCCAACCAACTTCCTGGTTAGAGAATGCAGTGATGACATCACAGAGGGCCAACCAACTTCCTGGTTAGAGAACGCAGTGATGACATCACAGAGGGCCAACCAACTTCCTGGTTAGAGAACGCAGTGATGACATCACAGAGGGCCAACCAACTTCCTGGTTAGAGGACGCAGCGATGACATCACAGAGGGCCAACCAACTTCCTGGTTAGAGGACGCAGCGATGAGTACTAAAATTGTCGGCCATAATAAAGCGCGGTGTGCTATGATAAAACTGCATCTATCAGCTATAAAGAAGCGGCAGCTGATTTAATATAGATGATGTTGCCATAGTCTATCCCTTATAGGAACGTTGATTGAATAATCTGCTTTCTACTATGTAGCAAGAGGCGTGACCTATTTCTATAAAATAAGCCAATTTTTAGTCTCAGCTTCTTTTCTAACTCATCAATATGCTTTTTAAAAAGACAGCTTTTCATCTATCCAGATACCCAGATATTTGTAAGCAGGGACACGATCAATATGGACACCATCCGAAGGCCATTAAATCATCAGAGTTATTTTGACACTCTCTAGAGAACAACATATAATGAGTTTTACCTGCGTTCAATACTAATTTCATGTCAACAAAGTTTTTCTGTAATACAATGAATGCAGACTGTAGTTCAGTTAGAGTCTGGTCAACCGTGGGGGCAATAGAATACACAACGTAGACTACAGTGACTGTTAAAAAGTAGACTATTGGAACTGATCTACCGTAGACTATAGTGACTGATGGACTGTAGACTATAGTGACTGATAAACCGTAGACTATAGTGACTGATAAACCGTAGACTATAGTGACTGATAAACCATAGACTATAGTGACTGATCAATCATAGACTATAGTGACTGATCGACTGTAGACTATAGTGACTGATCAACCATAGACTATAGTGACTGATCTACCGTAGACTATAGTGACTGATGGACTGTAGACTATAGTGACTGATAAACCGTAGACTATAGTGACTGATAAACCGTAGACTATAGTGACTGATAAACCATAGACTATAGTGACTGATCAATCATAGACTATAGTGACTGATCGACTGTAGACTATAGTGACTGATCAACCATAGACTATAGTGACTGATCTACCGTAGACTATAGTGACTGATCGACTGTAGACTATAGTGACTGATGGACTGTAGACTATAGTGACTGATGGACTGTAGACTATAGTGACTGATCGACTGTAGACTATAGTGACTGATCGACTGTAGACTATAGTGACTGATGGACTGTAGACTATAGTGACTGATCTACCGTAGACTATAGTGACTGATCGACTGTAGACTATAGTGACTGATGGACTGTAGACTATAGTGACTGATCTACCGTAGACTATAGTGACTGATCGACTGTAGACTATAGTGACTGATAAACCGTAGACTATAGTGACTGATAAACCATAGACTATAGTGACTGATCAATCATAGACTATAGTGACTGATCAATCATAGACTATAGTGACTGACAAAACGTAGACTATAGTGACTGATCGACTGTAGACTATAGTGACTGATCAACCATAGACTATAGTGACTGTTAAAACGTAGACTATAGTGACTGTTAAAACGTAGACTATAGTGACTGATAAAACGTAGACTATAGTGACTGATCAACCTAACAATATAGTGACTGATCAACCTAACAATATAGTGACTGATAAAACGTAGACTATAGTGACTGATCAACCTAACAATATAGTGACTGATCAACCTAACAATATAGTGACTGATAAAACGTAGACTATAGTGACTGATCAACCTAACAATATAGTGACTGATCAACCTAACAATATAGTGACTGTTAAAAAGTAGACTATAGTGACTGATCAACCTAACAATATAGTGACTGATCAACCTAACAATATAGTGACTGTTAAAAAGTAGACTATTGGAACTGATAAACTGTAGACTATAGTGACTGATGGACCATAGACTATAGTGACTGATCTACTGTAGACTATAGTGACTGATAAACCGTAGACTATAGTGACTGATGGACTGTAGACTATAGTGACTGATCTACTGTAGACTATAGTGACTGATAAACTGTAGACTATAGTGACTGATTAACCGTAGACTATAGTGACTGATCTACTGTAGACTATAGTGACTGATAAACCGTAGACTATAGTGACTGATCGACTGTAGACTATAGTGACTGATCAACCATAGACTATAGTGACTGATCAACTGTAGACTATAGTGACTGATGGACCGTAGACTATAGTGACTGATCAACCGTAGACTATAGTGACTGATAAACCGTAGACTATAGTGACTGATGGACTGTAGACTATAGTGACTGATGGACTGTAGACTATAGTGACTGATGGACTGTAGACTATAGTGGCTGATGGACTGTAGACTATAGTGACAGATCAACTGTAGACTATAGTGACTGATCGACTGTAGACTATAGTGACTGATCGACCGTAGACTATAGTGACTGATGGACTGTAGACTATAGTGACTGATCGACCGTAGACTATAGTGACTGATCGACTGTAGACTATAGTACTCTGATGGACTGTAGACTATAGTGACTGATGGACTGTAGACTATAGTGACTGATCGACCGTAGACTATAGTGACTGATGGACTGTAGACTATAGTGACTGATGGACTGTAGACTATAGTGACTGATGGACTGTAGACTATAGTGACTGATCGACTGTAGACTATAGTGACTGATCGACTGTAGACTATAGTGACTGATTGACTGTAGACTATAGTGACTGATCAACTGTAGACTATAGTGACTGATCTACTGTAGACTATAGTGACTGATCGACTGTAGACTATAGTGACTGATCAAACATAGACTATAGTGACTGATCAACTGTAGACTATAGTCCCAAAGCCTGGAAATGTTTTTACACAGATGGTGTAACTGCTAAACACGTCTAGCTCTGCTGGCAGAATGTAATGCACTAGCAGGGTCCCGGCTTCAGCTTTCAGATTTAAAGAAAAGCTGTTAATAAGAATATGGTAAAGTTGGGAGGTTTTTTTTCCGGGTATAAAAGAGATGTTGGAGAGAGAACCACTGAAACTTTGTCTATTTATACAGTGACTACAAGCCATGGACTATTGGAGAGAGATCCACTGAAACTGTATCTATTTATACAGTGACTACAAGCCATGGACTATTGGAGAGAGAATCACTGAAACAGCTATTTATACAGTGACTACAAGCCATGGACTATTGGAGAGAGAACCACTGAAACATTGTCTATTTATACAGTGACTACAAGCCATGGACTATTGGAGAGAGAACCACTGAAACATTGTCTATTTATACAGTGGCTACAAGCCATGGACTATTGGAGAGAGATCCACTGAAACATTGTCTATTAATACAGTGACTACAAGCCATGGACTATTGGAGAGAGAACCACTGAAACTTTGTCTATTTATACAGTGGCTACAAGCCATGGACTATTGGAGAGAGATCCACTGAAATATTGTCTATTTATACAGTGGCTACAAGAACTATTTCAGAGAGAATCACTGAAACATTGTCTATTTATACAGTGGCTATAAGCCATGGACTATTGGAGAGAGATCCACTGAAATATTGTTTATTTATACAGTGGCTACAAGCCATGGACTATTGGAGAGATGAACAGAGACATTAGGTGTCTACACATGCCGAGAGATCAACTCAAATTGAACATTGGGTTGCTGTCTACAGGGTGATTACAAGCCATGGACTTCAACAGGGAGCACAGACGGACGAACCGACAGACCGACGGACAGAAGGACATGGGACTATTACAATACAAGCCGTTGACTTCAACAGGAAGCACAGATGAAAGAACAGACGGCCGGACAGAGGGACATTGGATGGGTACAATACAAGCCATTGACTACAGTAGATAGCAACTGGCACTTTGATTAATGTAATTGACTTCTGTCTTCTTATGGCCTTGACAATCCACATACACACGACAGCTGTGACCTCACAGTAGACACACAGTATTTATCTGTTATACGTACGTCCTCGCATACTGAGTGAGTGCTTCCAAAATGGCACCCTATTCCCTATTTAGTGCACTACTTTCGACTGGGGCCCATAGGTTTTGTCCAGGGCCCATAGGGTTTGAACAGGGCCCATAGGGTTTGAACAGGATCCATAGGGTTTGAACAGGGCCCATAGGGTTTGACCAGGGCCCATAGGGTTTGAACAGGGCCCATAGGGTTTGAACAGGGCCCATAGGGTTTGAACAGGGCCCATAGGGTTTGAACAGGGCCCATAGGGTTTGAACAGGACCCATAAGGTTTGAACAGGACCCATAAGGTTTGAACAGGACCCATAAGGTTTGAACAGGACCCATAGGGTTTGAACAGGGCCCATAGGGTTTGAACAGGGCCCTTAAGGTTTGACCAAGGAGCATAGGGTTTGACCAGGGCTCTGGTCAAAAGTAGGTCACTACTCAGGGATTATGGTGGCATTTGGAACTGACCCACTAACTATAATGTGATTTTGGGGACTTTGGGACAAAAAGGCTAATTTGCTAACTGTCTCAGTCGATAGCAACAAAGATGTTTATGTCCGAAAAATAACATAATATTACCCAAATCATGTTCCATTATTAAGGCTTCTAGTGTTTTACCCTCAGCAGTGAAGAAAAGGGGTCCCAAATGGCCCTCTGTTCCCTACATATTCCCTATGGGCCCTGGTCAAAAGCAGTGCACACCATATTCCCTATGGGCCCTGGTCAAAAGCAGTGCACTACATATTGAATAAGGGGTCATTTGCAACCAGCTCTCACAGTCTCACGTCGGAATTAGACGTTCGCCCATGTTTCCCAAACGTCACATTTTGAAGTGTTTGGTTACTTCGTACTTTATCGTTCGAAGGTTAAGGTTGACTTGCCAAGTTAAATAAAGGTTAAATAAAAATAAAAGGTTAGTCATTAACTCCTGATTCTTAAGGTTAGTCATTAACTTCTGATTCTTAAGGTTAGTCATTAACTCCTGATTCTTAAGGTTAGTCATTAACTCCTGATTCTAAAGGTTAGTCATTAACTCCTGATTCTTAAGGTTAGTCATTAACTCCTGATTCTTAAGGTTAGTCATTAACTCCTGATTCTTAAGGTTAGTCATTAACTCCTGATTCTTAAGGTTAGTCATTAACTCCTGATTCTAAAGGTTAGTCATTAACTCCTGATTCTTAAGGTTAGTCATTAACTCCTGATTCTTAAGGTTAGTCATTAACTCCTGATTCTTAAGGTTAGTTATTAACTCCTGATTCTTAAGGTTAGTCATTAACTCCTGATTCTTATTAAGGTTAGTCATTATTAACTCCTGATTCTTAAGGTTAGTCATTAACTCCTGATTCTTAAGGTTAGTCATTAACTCCTGATTCTTAAGGTTAGTCATTAACTCCTGATTCTTAAGGTTAGTCATTAACTCCTGATTCTTAAGGTTAGTCATTAACTCCTGATTCTAAAGGTTAGTCATTAACTCCTGATTCTTAAGGTTAGTCATTATTAACTCCTGATTCTTAAGGTTAATCATTAACTCCTGATTCTAAAGGTTAGTCATTAACTCCTGATTCTTAAGGTTAGTCATTATTAACTCCTGATTCTTAAGGTTAGTCATTAACTCCTGATTCTTATTAAGGTTAGTCATTATTAACTCCTGATTCTTAAGGTTAGTCATTATTAACTCCTGATTCTTAAGGTTAGTCATTATTAACACCTGATTCTTAAGGTTAGTCATTAACTCCTGATTCTTAAGGTTAGTCATTATTAACTCCTGATTCTTAAGGTTAGTCATTAACTCCTGATTCTTAAGGTTAGTCATTAACTCCTGATTCTTAAGGTTAGTCATTAACTTCTGATTCTTAAGGTTAGTCATTATTAACACCTGATTCTTAAGGTTAGTCATTAACTCCTGATTCTTAAGGTTAGTCATTATTAACTCCTGATTCTTAAGGTTAGTCATTATTAACTCCTGATTCTTAAGGTTAGTCATTATTAACTCCTGATTCTTAAGGTTAGTCATTATTAACTCCTGATTCTAAAGGTTAGTCATTAACTCCTGATTCTTAAGGTTAGTCATTAACTCCTGATTCTTAAGGTTAGTCATTAACTTCTGATTCTTAAGGTTAGTCATTATTAACTCCTGATTCTTAAGGTTAGTCATTAACTCCTGATTCTTAAGGTTAGTCATTAACTTCTGATTCTTAAGGTTAGTCATTATTAACACCTGATTCTTAAGGTTAGTCATTAACTCCTGATTCTTAAGGTTAGTCATTATTAACTCCTGATTCTTAAGGTTAGTCATTATTAACTCCTGATTCTTAAGGTTAGTCATTATTAACTCCTGATTCTTAAGGTTAGTCATTAACTCCTGATTCTTAAGGTTAGTCATTAACTCCTGATTCTTAAGGTTAGTCATTAACTCCTGATTCTTAAGGTTAGTCATTAACTTCTGATTCTTAAGGTTAGTCATTAACTCCTGATTCTTAAGGTTAGTTATTAACTTCTGATTCTTAAGGTTAGTCATTAACTTCTGATTCTTAAGGTTAGTCATTATTAACACCTGATTCTTAAGGTTAGTCATTATTAACTCCTGATTCTTAAGGTTAGTCATTATTAACTCCTGATTCTTAAGGTTAGTCATTAACTCCTGATTCTAAAGGTTAGTCATTAACTCCTGATTCTTAAGGTTAGTCATTAACTCCTGATTCTTAAGGTTAGTCATTATTAACTCCTGATTCTTAAGGTTAGTCATTATTAACTCCTGATTCTTAAGGTTAGTCATTAACTCCTGATTCTAAAGGTTAGTCATTAACTCCTGATTCTAAAGGTTAGTCATTAACTCCTGATTCTTAAGGTTAGTCATTAACTCCTGATTCTAAAGGTTAGTCATTAACACCTGATTCTTAAGGTTAGTCATTATTAACACCTGATTCTTAAGGTTAGTCATTATTAACTCCTGATTCTTAAGGTTAGTCATTATTAACTCCTGATTCTTAAGGTTAGTCATTATTAACTCCTGATTCTAAAGGTTAGTCATTATTAACTCCTGATTCTAAAGGTTAGTCATTAACTCCTGATTCTTAAGGTTAGTCATTAACTCCTGATTCTTAAGGTTAGTCATTAACTCCTGATTCTAAAGGTTAGTCATTAACTCCTGATTCTAAAGGTTAGTCATTAACTCCTGATTCTTAAGGTTAGTCATTAACTCCTAAGCCTACTTGAAGGTAACAGCTCTCACTGTTGCCCCTAGTGGCCAGTTTCCACATCTTCTCCTCAGACATGGGTGAACGTCCAATACCATTTTGAATCGCCGGAATGTTAAGGGTTCTGCTCTCCTCTGTTGCAACCAAATGGAATAAGCTACTGTGCAGTGTGTGTCTGTGTGTGCACTGTGTGTGTGTGTGTGCTGTGTTTGTTCGTGTGTGAGAGAGAAAGGGTGTGAGAGAGAAAGGGTGAGAGAGGGAGAGAGAGAGAGGGAGAGAGAGAGAGGGGGAGAGAGAGAGGGAGAGAGGGTGAGTAAGTGTTTTCAGAATGCGAGTTTCGCCTTCTCCCAGCTGCTAGATGAAATGTGTGTGTGTGTGTGTGTGTGTGTCAGCATGCGTGCGACTCCAGTGTGTGTGTATGTGAGCGTGCGACTGCAGTGTGTGTATGTGAGCGTGCGACTCCAGTGTGTGTATGTGAGTGTCCGTGCGACTGCAGTGTGTGTGTGTGAGTGTCCGTGCGACTGCAGTGTGTGTGTGTGAGTGTCCGTGCGACTGCAGTGTGTGAGGCTGAGAACTGCCTACCACTCTCTGGGGAGCGTCTGTATCAGTGTGTGTGGAACTTCAGTGTGTGTGTGTGAATGTGTGTGTGCCTGTTAGTGTGTGTGTCTCTCTCTCTCTGGAGAGTGAATGCATCAGTGGAGGAGTCTCAACTACTCCTATTCTGTGACTCTCAATTTATCATCCTATTGTCATCAAAGATCTCTCTCTCTCTCTCTCTCTCTCTCTCTCTCTCTCCCTCTCTCTCTCCATCTCCCTCCCTCCCTGCCTCCCTCCCTCCCTCCCTCCCTCCCTCCCTCCCTCCCTCTCTCTCCATCTCTCTCTCTTTCTCTCTCTCTCTCTCTCTCTCAACCTAAATGCCATGAAACAATGATATGTCTTTAAATACTTCTATCGATAGCTATATTGAATTTATTTATTTATTGTGTCAAGATCTAGACACTGTTGTAATGTATCCCCTTGTATATACTTTTAACAGTGCCATTACCTTATAGGATGTGTTACAAATTGCTCCCTATTCCTTACATAGTGCACTACTTTAGCAAAACATATAGGGAATAGTGTGCCGTTTGTGATGCCTCCATTTACTAACTACAGTATAATCACAATATGTTGTCAAATTAAAATGAGGAATAAATATCTTGTTTTGTATTTCAGAATAATGAATACTGCTTTCGATTGATGTTCAAGTCCACATAAAGTTTTGTTTTGTCACTTTTGTATCGTCTTGTAATAGTGATTGTAATGATCCCAAATGGCACGTTGTTCCCTATATAGTGCACTACTTTTGACCAGGACCCATAGAGGTTCTGGGCTCTGGTTACAGGTCAAAAGTAGTGTTCTATATAGGGAATGGGGTACCAATTAAGGACTGGTATTTTTTCAGAAACGACTGACTGAGTGTGGAGTCCGAGAGAGAGTTGGCCTCAAGCACAGGTGAAATAAAGAAGACATGAATAAATAAAAGTCTGACTCTGGAACATCAGCTATCCACTAATGGTCGCTCACGGCTCAATCTAATGATGTACCCCGCATGTGCACTACTTTTCACCAGGGAGCTGACGCTCGACTGTGGCCCTCAAGGAACTGGTCCAAAGTAGTGCACTACATAGGGAATATGGTGCCGTTTGAGACAAATATTTACATCATTTTGGGTTGCACTACTGATACTACAGATACTACTGATACTACTGCTACTACATATACTACATATACTACAGATACTACAGATACTACAGATATTACAGGTAATACAGATACTACTGATACTACATATACTAGAGATACTACTGATACTAGTGATACTACACATACTACTGATACTAAAGATAATTAGAGATACTATTGACACCACAGATACTACTGATACTACAGATAGAGATACTACTTATACTACTGATACCACAGATACTACTGATATTACATATACTACTGATATTACAGATATTACAGATATTAATGATACTAAAGATACAACTGATACAACAGATATTAGAAATACTACATATATTACAGATACTACTGATAATACAGACACTACAGATACTATTAATACTACAGTTACTACAAATACTACTGATAGTACATATACTAATGATACTACAGATACTACTGATACCACTGATAATACAGATACTAAAGATACTAGAGATACTACTAATACTACAGATACTACACATACTAAAAATACTAATGATAGAACAGATACTACAGATACTAATGATACAACTGATACTACATATACTACTAATACTACAGATACTACATATACTACAAATACTACTGATAGTACATATACTAATGATACTACAGATACTACTGATACCACTGATACTACAGATAATACAGATACTACAGCTACTAAATATACTAGAGATACTACTAATACTACACATACTAAAGATACTAATGATAGAACAGACACTACACATACTAATGATACAACTGATACTACATATACTACTAACACCACAGATACTACTGATACTACTGCTACTACAGATATTACATATATTACATATACTAAAGATACTATAAATACTACAGCTACTACGTATACTACAGATACTACAAATACTACATATTTTAGAGATACTACTGCTAGATACTGATACTACAGATAATACTGACACTAAAGCTAGTACATATACTACTGATACTACAGATATTACAAATAATACTGATACTACAGATACTACATATACTACTTAAACTGATAAAACTTCAGATACTACTAATACTACACATACTATAGATACCATTGATTCTACACATGCTGCAGATACCAGATATACTAGAGATACTGCTGCTACTACAGACAATACTGATACTACTGATACAGATACTAATGATACTACAGAAAATACAGTTACTACAGATACTACAGATA
Source organism: Salmo salar (assembly GCF_965601325.2). Classification (NCBI taxonomy): domain Eukaryota; kingdom Metazoa; phylum Chordata; class Actinopteri; order Salmoniformes; family Salmonidae; genus Salmo; species Salmo salar. Next base: position 1,475,195 of record NC_138294.1, read on the forward strand.
AGATTGATACCAAAGGCACTACACATACTACAGATTTTACTGATACTAGTGATACTACAGATGCTTCTGATACCACTGATACTACAGAGACTAGATATACTACTGACACGACAGATACTACAGACAATACAGATACTAAAGATACTACTGATACTACAGATAACACTGATACTACAGACACTACCACTACTACAGATACTACTGATACTACAGACAGTACAGATACGACGGATAATACTGATACTACTGAAACAAACTTAAGATAATACTGATACTACATATATTAATGATACTACAGGTAATACAGACACTACAGACACTACTGATACTACAGATAATATGGATACTAAAGATACCACATATACTACTGATACTACAGATACTACTGACACTACAGATATATCAGATACTACAGATACTAAAGATACTAGTGACACTTCAGATACTACTGATACTACAGATATTACAAACGCTACAGATATTACAGATACTACAGATACTACAGACACTAAATATTCTAATGATACTACTGATACTACAGATACTACGGAGACTACAGATACTACTGGTACTACAGATAATACAGATACTACTGACACAACTGATACTACATATACTAGAGATACTACTGATACAACTGATACTACATATACTAGAGATACTACTGATACTACAGATACTACAGACACTAAATATTCTAAGGATACTACTGATACTACAGATACTACTGAGACTACAGATAGTACTGGTACTACAGATAATACAGATACTACTGACACAACTGATACTACATATACTAGAGATACTACTGATACTACAGATACTACAGACACTAAATATTCTAATGATACTACTGATACTACAGATACTACTGAGACTACAGATACTACAGCCACTAAATATTCTAATGATACTACTGATACTACAGATACTACTGAGACTACAGATACTACTGACACTAAAGATACTACTGCTACTACTGATACTACAGATAGTACAGATACGACGGATAATACTGATACTACTGAAACAAACTAAAGATAATACTGATACTACATATATTAATGATACTACAGGTAATACAGACACTACAGACACTACTGATACTACAGATAATATGGATACTAAACATACCACATATACTACTGATACTACAGATACTACAGATACTACTGACACTACAGATATTACAAATACTACAGATATATCAGATACTAAAGATACTACTGACACTTCAGATACTACTGATACTACAGATATTACAAACACTACAGATATTACAGATATTACAGATACTACAGATACCACTGATACTACAGATACTACTGATACTACAGATACTACATACACTACTGATACTACAGATACTACAGATACTACTGATACTACGGATACTAATGATACTTCAGCTACTACAGATACTACTGGTACTACAGATAATACAGATACTACAGATACAACTGATACTACATATACTAGAGATACTACTGATACTACAGATACTACAGACACTAAATATTCTAATGATACTACTGATACTACAGAGACTACTGATACTACAGATACTACATACACTACTGATACTACAGATACTACAGATACTACTGATACTACGGATACTAATGATACTTCAGCTACTACAGATACTACTGGTACTACAGATAATACAGATACTACAGATACAACTGATACTACATATACTAGAGATACTACTGATACTACAGATACTACAGACACTAAATATTCTAATGATACTACTGATACTACAGAGACTACTGATACTACAGATACTACATACACTACTGATACTACAGATACTACAGATACTACTGATACTACGGATACTAATGATACTTCAGCTACTACAGATACTACTGGTACTACAGATAATACAGATACTACAGATACAACTGATACTACATATACTAGAGATACTACTGATACTACAGATACTACAGACACTAAATATTCTAATGATACTACTGATACTACAGAGACTACAGATACTACAGACACTAAATATTCTAATGATACTACTGATACTACAGATACTACTGAGACTACAGATACTACTGACACTAAAGATAATACTGCTACTACAGATACTACAGATATTACAGATACTACAGATACTACTTATACTAGAGATACTACTGCTACTACAGATACTACTGACACTAAAGATAATACTGCTACTACAGATACTACAGATATTACAGATACTACAGATACTACTTATACTAGAGATACTACTGCTACTACAGATACTACTGATACTGCTGATACTACAGATACTGCTGATACTACTGATACTATAGGTAATACAGATACTATAGACACTATGGATACTACAGATAAAACTGATACTAACAATACAAAATAATCTACTGATACTACAGGTAATACAGATACTACGGATACTACATATACTAGAGATACTACAGATAAAACTGATACTAAAGATACTACAGAAACTACTGATACTACAGATACTACAGATACTACAGATAATACTGATACTACAGATATTACTGATACTACTTATACTACAGATACTACTGATACTACAGATACTACTGATACTATCGAAAATACTGATTCTAAAGACACAATTGATACTACTGAACCTACAGATATTACTGATTCTACAGATAATACTGATACTAAAGACACTACAGATACTACAGACACTACTGCTACTACAGATACTACTGATACTACAGATACCACTGATACTACAGATATTACAGATACTAGGACCATACCTCAGGACTACCTGGCCTGATGACTCCTTGCTGTCCCCAGTCCACCTGGCCGTGCTGCTGCTCCAGTTTCAACTGTTCTGCCTGCGGCTATGTAACCCTGACCTGTTCACCGGATGTGCTACCTGTCCCAGACCTGCTGTTTTCAACTCTCTAGAGACAGCAGGAACGGTAGAGATACTCTCAATGATCGGCTATGAAAAGCCAACTGACATTTCCTCCTGAGGTGCTGACCTGTTGCACCCTCTACAACCACTGGGATTATTATTATTTGACCCTGCTGGTCATCTATGAACATTTGAACATCTTGGCCATGTTCTGTTATAATCTCCACCCGGCACAGCCAGAAGAGGACTGGCCACCCCTCATAGCCTGGTTCCTCTCTAGGTTTCTTCCTAGGATCTGGCCTTTCTAGGGAGTTTTTCCTAGCCACTGTGATTCTACACCTGCATTGCTTGCTGTTTGGGATTTTAATACGGATACTACTGAAACTAAAGATATTACTGATACAACAGATACTAATGATACTACAGGTGATACTGATACTACTGACACTATAGATACTACTGACACTACAGCTACTACTGATACTAATGATACTACAGATACTACTGATACTACATACACTACTGATGCTACTGGTATTACAGATACTACTGATACTACTGATACTACAGATACTACATACACTACTAATACTACTGATACTACAGATACTACAGATACTACTGATACCACAGATACTACAGATACTACAGCTACTATAGATACTATAGATACTACTTATACTACAGATACTACGGATACCACAGATACTATATATACTACTGATACTACATATACCACACATACAATATATACTACTGTTACTACAACATTATACAGGGGAATGATAACAGACTAGTCTGATGGAACAGTATTATACAGGGGAATGATAACAGACTAGTCTGATGGAACAGTATTATACAGGGGAATGATAACAGACTAGTCTGGTGGAACAGTATTATACAGGGGAATGATAACAGACTAGTCTGATGGAACAGTATTATACAGGGGAATGATAACAGACTAGTCTAATGGAACAGTATTATACAGGGGAATGATAACAGACTAGTCTGGTGGAACAGTATTATACAGGGGAATGATAACAGACTAGTCTCGTGGAACAGTATTATACAGGGGAATGATAACAGACTAGTGTAATGGAACAGTATTATACAGGGGAATGATAACAGACTAGTCTAATGGAACAGTATTATACAGGGGAATGATAACAGACTAGTCTGGTGGAACAGTATTATACAGGGGAATGATAACAGACTAGTCTGGTGGAACAGTATTATACAGGGGAATGATAACAGACTAGTCTGATGGAACAGTATTATACAGGGGAATGATAACAGACTAGTCTGGTGGAACAGTATTATACAGGGGAATGATAACAGACTAGTCTGGTGGAACAGTATTATACAGGGGAATGATAACAGACTAGTCTAATGGAACAGTATTATACAGGGGAATGATAACAGACTAGTCTGATGGAACAGTATTATACAGGGGAATGATAACAGACTAGTCTGATGGAACAGTATTATACAGGGGAATGATAACAGACTAGTCTGATGGAACAGTATTATACAGGGGAATGATAACAGACTAGTCTGGTGGAACAGTATTATACAGGGGAATGATAACAGACTAGTCTAATGGAACAGTATTATACAGGGGAATGATAACAGACTAGTCTGATGGAACAGTATTATACAGGGGAATGATAACAGACTAGTCTAATGGAACAGTATTATACAGGGGAATGATAACAGACTAGTCTAATGGAACAGTATTATACAGGGGAATGATAACAGACTAGTCTGGTGGAACAGTATTATACAGGGGAATGATAACAGACTAGTGTAATGTAACAGTATTATACAGGGGAATGATAACAGACTAGTCTGATGGAACAGTATTATACAGGGGAATGATAACAGACTAGTCTGGTGGAACAGTATTATACAGGGGAATGATAACAGACTAGTCTGATGGAACAGTATTATACAGGGGAATGATAACAGACTAGTCTGGTGGAACAGTATTATACAGGGGAATGATAACAGACTAGTGTAATGTAACAGTATTATACAGGGGAATGATAACAGACTAGTCTGGTGGAACAGTATTATACAGGGGAATGATAACAGACTAGTCTAATGGAACAGTATTATACAGGGGAATGATAACAGACTAGTCTGATGGAACAGTATTATACAGGGGAATGATAACAGACTAGTCTGATGGAACAGTATTATACAGGGGAATGATAACAGACTAGTCTGGTGGAACAGTATTATACAGGGGAATGATAACAGACTAGTCTGATGGAACAGTATTATACAGGGGAATGATAACAGACTAGTCTGGTGGAACAGTATTATACAGGGGAATGATAACAGACTAGTCTAATGGAACAGTATTATACAGGGGAATGATAACAGACTAGTCTGATGGAACAGTATTATACAGGGGAATGATAACAGACTAGTCTGGTGGAACAGTATTATACAGGGGAATGATAACAGACTAGTCTGATGGAACAGTATTATACAGGGGAATGATAACAGACTAGTCTGGTGGAACAGTATTATACAGGGGAATGATAACAGACTAGTGTAATGTAACAGTATTATACAGGGGAATGATAACAGACTAGTCTGATGGAACAGTATTATACAGGGGAATGATAACAGACTAGTGTAATGTAACAGTATTATACAGGGGAATGATAACAAACTAGTCTGATGGAACAGTATTATACAGGGGAATGATAACAGACTAGTCTGATGGAACAGTATTATACAGGGGAATGATAACAGACTAGTCTGATGGAACAGTATTATACAGGGGAATGATAACAGACTAGACTGTAGAAAACCTGCTTTACACACACACACACACACACACACACACACACACACACACACACACACACACACACACACACACACACACACACACACACACACACACACTCTCTAATATATTTACTTATTTATCCTCTGAAAGCTGCCATCGCCGTAACACTTCAGTGAATCATGTCATCCTGTCTCTCTCTGGGTATTTACAGTCTTCTCTTCATCCCCCTCTTCTTCCCTCTGTCTCCATCCTCTCCCTCTTCTTCCTCCTCTATCTTCCCTCTATTCCCCCTCTGCCTCTACATCATCTATAATACTGGTTTATCTCTCCATCATCTATAATACTGGTTTATTTCTCCATCATCTATAATACTGGTTTATCTCTCCATCATCTATAATACTGGTTTATCTCTCCATCATCTATAATACTGGTTTATCTCTCCATCATCTATAATACTGGTTTATCTCTCCATCATCTATAATACTGGTTTATCTCTCCATCATCTATAATACTGGTTTATCTCTCCATCATCTATAATACTGGTTTATCTCTCCATCATCTATAATACTGGTTTATCTCTCCATCATCTATAATACTGGTTTATCTCTCCATCATCTATAATACTGGTTTATCTCTCCATCATCTATAATACTGGTTTATCTCTCCATCTATAATACTGGTTTATCTCTCCATCATCTATAATACTGGTTTATCTCTCCATCATCTATAATACTGGTTTATCTCTCCATCATCTATAATACTGGTTTATCTCTCCATCATCTATAATACTGGTTTATCTCTCCATCATCTATAATACTGGTTTATCTCTCCATCATCTATAATACTGGTTTATCTCTCCATCATCTATAATACTGGTTTATCTCTCCATCTATAATACTGGTTTATCTCTCCATCATCTATAATACTGGTTTATCTCTCCATCTATAATACTGGTTTATCTCTCCATCATCTATAATACTGGTTTATCTCTCCATCTATAATACTGGTTTATCTCTCCATCATCTATAATACTGGTTTGTCTCGAGAGAAGAGAGATAGGAGAGGAGAGAAGTGGAGAGGAGGAGGAGAGGAAAGTAGGTGAGATAAGATGAGAGGAGTATGGAGGAGAGGATTAGAGGTGAGAGGAAGAGAAGAGGACAGGAGAGGGACATGACAGGGGTGCTTGAAAAGGAGAAAAGAGGACAGGAGAAGGGTGAAGAGGAGAGGAGAGGGGTGTCTTCTTCTCTTCCTCTCTCTCTGTTATAGATATTACTGTTCTATCCCAGCAGTCTGAATTGGCTTCCTCTCATCATACCAAGTTCAATAGTGTACCAAGTGGCACCCTTTCCCCTACATAGTGCACTACCTTCGACCAGATCAGCGGCCTGTGGGTGTGAGGTGAGGGGCTGAACGTCACGGACGGTGTAGTGACTAACCTGGGATGCACTCAACTCTGCGTGACCCCTCTCCTTCCCCTTCCTTAGAATCTGTCTCGGCCAATTAGAACACAGTCGGATGAGCGCTTGACGTGCGGAAGGAGGAGGATCGTGACTGAAGAGATGTGAAGAGATGTGATTATTTTCTAATTGTTAGCTAGCCAGCCATCGAGGTTAGCTAGCCAGCTATTTCCATCCCCCGCGACGCCATTTTTCCTAACCTAGCCAACTATTACCGACGAGCAGCATTGTTGAAACTAAATACACTACAAGGAACGTCTTGATTAGTGTTATGTTAGCTAGCTAGCTACAAAGTTGCTTTGTATCATGACAAGGTGTAGTACTGAAACTACCGAGGTTACCTAGCCAGCTACACGTTCAAAGTCAACAACGCAGCCACTGCTAGCTAGCCTACTCCACCAGCCAGCAGTACTGTATCATTTTAGTCAATAACATTTTTGCAACGTAAGCTTAACTTCCTGAACATTCGAGACGTGTAGTCCACTTGTCACTCCAATCTCATTTGCATTAGCGTAGCCTCTTCTGTAGCTTGTCTACTATGTGTCCGCCTATCCCTGTTCTCTCTCCTCTGCACAGGCCATACAAACGCTCCACACCGCGTGGCCGCTGCCGCTCTAACCTGGTGGTCCCAGCGCGCACGACCCACGTGGAGTTCCAGGTCTCCGGCAGCCTCTGGAACTGCCGGTCTGCGGCCAACAAGGCTGAGTTCATCTCAGCCTATGCTACCCTCCAGTCCCTAGACTTCCTGGCGCTGACGGAAACATGGATCACCACAGATAACACTGCTACTCCTACTGCTCTCTCCTCGTCTGACTACGTGTTCTCGCATACCCCTAGAGCATCGAGCCAGCGGGGTGGTGGCACTGGAATCCTCATCTCTCCCAAGTGGACATTCTCTCTTTCTCCCCTGACCCATCTGTCTATCTCCTCATTTGAATTCCATGCTGTCACAGTTACCAGCCCTTTCAAGCTTAACATCCTTATCATTTATCGCCCTCCAGGTTCCCTTGGAGAGTTCATCAATGAGCTTGACGCCTTGATAAGTTCCTTTCCTGAGGATGGCTCACCTCTCACAGTTCTGGGTGACTTTAACCTCCCCACGTCTACCTTCGACTCATTCCTCTCTGCCTCCTTCTTTCCACTCCTCTCCTCTTTCGACCTCACCCTCTCACCTTCCCCCCCTACTCACAAGGCAGGCAATACGCTTGACCTCATCTTTACTAGATGCTGTTCTTCCACTAATCTCATTGCAACTCCCCTCCAAGTCTCCGACCACTACCTTGTATCCTTTTCCCTCTCGCTCTCATCCAACACTTCTCACTCTCCCCCTACTCGGATGGTATTGCGCCGTCCCAACCTTCGCTCTCTCTCTCCCGCTACTCTCTCCTCTTCCATCCTATCATCTCTTCCCTCTGCTCAAACCTTCTCCAACCTATCTCCTGATTCTGCCTCCTCAACCCTCCTCTCCTCCCTCTCTGCATCCTTTGATTTCCTCTGTCCCCTATCCTCCAGGCCGGCTCGGTCCTCCCCTCCTGCTCCGTGGCTCGACGACTCACTGCGAGCTCACAGAACAGGGCTCCGGGCAGCCGAGCGGAAATGGAGGAAAACTCGCCTCCCTGCGGACCTGGCATCCTTTCACTCCCTCCTCTCTACATTTTCCTCTTCTGTCTCTGCTGCTAAAGCCACTTTCTACCACTCTAAACTCCAAGCATCTGCCTCTAACCCTAGGAAGCTCTTTGCTACCTTCTCCTCCCTCCTTAATCCTCCTCCCCCTCCCCCCCCCCCCTCCTCCCTCTCTGCGGATGACTTCGTCAACCATTTTGAAAAGAAGGTTGACGACATCCGATCCTCGTTTGCTAAGTCAAACGACACTGCTGGTCCTGCTCACACTGCCCTACCCTGTGCTTTGACCTCTTTCTCCCCTCTCTCTCCAGATGAACTCTCGCGTCTTGTGACGGCCGGCCGCCCATCAACCTGCCCACTTGACCCTATCCCCTCCTCTCTTCTCCAGACCATTTCCGGAGACCTTCTCCCCTACCTCACCTCGCTCATCAACGCATCCTTGACCGCTGGCTATGTCCCTTCCGTCTTCAAGAGAGCGAGAGTTGCACCCCTTCTGAAAAAACCTACACTCGATCCCTCCGATGTCAACAACTACAGGCCAGTATCCCTTCTTTCCTTTCTCTCCAAAACTCTTGAACGCGCCGTGCTTGGCCAGCTCTCTTGCTATCTCTCTCAGAATGACCTTCTTGATCCTAATCAGTCAGGTTTCAAGACTGGGCATTCAACTGAGACTGCTCTTCTCTGTGTCACGGAGGCTCTCCGCACTGCTAAAGCTAACTCTCTCTCCTCTGCTCTCATCCTTCTAGACCTATCTGCTGCCTTTGATAGCGTGAACCATCAGATCCTCCTCTCCACCCTCTCCGAGCTGGGCATCTCCGGCACCGCGCACGCTTGGATTGCGTCCTACCTGACAGGTCGCTCCTACCAGGTGGCGTGGCGAGAATCTGTCTCCGCACCACGTGCTCTCACCACTGGTGTCCCCCAGGGCTCTGTTCTTGGCCCATTCCTATTCTCGCTATACACCAAGTCACTTGGCTCTGTCATATCCTCACATGGTCTCTCATATCATTGCTATGCAGACGACACGCAATTAATCTTCTCCTTTCCCCCT
>NC_138294.1:1490000-1587500 GCF_965601325.2 Salmo salar
AATGCTGCATTTGGGGTAAATTTGTTTGACCCTAATAACATTGGTCATCATTTCATTCCATTCTTTTAACTGTCTTGACTTAATCATCATCTTCTCTTTTGAGGCGGATTCATCCGGAATGGCATAAATGGCATTTAGTCCAAGTCCCAGACATTGGCTGGATTAAATGTCTTGTGATTCAAAACATTCAGGTATGTTGCTCTGGATGTAAAACGGTACTTTTACCACCATCTAGAGTTTAAAGCATGAATAGCATTGCATTTTGACAGGGCCACGCATTGCATGTGATGCCCATAATGTTATGGTATCACATTTTATCTATAAAACATGTTTTAGATATTGTTATTGTATTCCACTCTTATTTTGAGCGAGTCCTCCAAAGGTTTCCATTTGGAATTGTTTATGCCTGTTGCCGCCAGCAGGGGGTGCTGTTAGAGGGTGAGCACAGTGGTTGCGTCTCCCGTCTAACACCAGAGGAAGATGCCTGTGACAACTTTTAACTTATCCTCCTGGTTCCCCTGTTTACCAGGTATTTAGTGTACACAATTACATTATCTATAGGGAATGTTATAGTCAAAATTGGTAATCTGTGTGATACTTACCTTTTATCTGGAAATTGTAAAGTTTAAATGTGTAAATTGATCGAGCGAAAACTGTTAGTGATCTCACCATTAGCGATGAATGGGTTAGCGGCTAGGCTAACCAGTAGAAAAACACAAAATGGCATCTGCTAATAATATGTTTTAAACTTTTTGATTTATAGCTCGTCTAAGATAATATTGTGGTTTATTTTCTACTTCATTTATATTGGAAAGGCCCTGACATCTCTCCACCCAAGTGTGATATATGAAAAACTTAAATTTTTTAGAGAAAGACTAAATACGCTAATGCTAAGCTAATGGCGCTAACGCTTGCCTGTTAAACCTATATGGATTGCTATTAGCTTTAAAGCTTAGCAGCTAGCTGGCTCAGTATTGAGATTGCTGAGCTGCTTTATGCCGGTTAATTTTACTGTTAACTTTTAAATTAGAAATACTAAAAAGGTATATTTTGAAACACAAGTCAATGTATTAGTAGGGCTATTTTAAATACAGGGGATGTATTATCCCAGATAGCAATAAATGTCCCCCGCTTGCTGTTTTCCGATGGTGTAACGTCCAAGGCTATAAATTCGTACCGCCAGCGGTGAGTGGAGTTTGTCTTTCAAGACCTGATTTGCATTCAGGGGACCGCTATAGGCCCTCGGGAGACCGCTTTTGCATCTCTGGCGTTTAGCCTCCGCTCAGAGGACAGCTGTAAGGCCTAGAAAAGCCATTTAGCCATGAGTCAATTTGAAAGACAACAGCCAGGAATTTCTCTAATATCAAATTCGGCCTACCTCCTTCCAGCAAATCACAGCCAGCCAGAGTCCGCAAGCTGTTTTTGTTGTTTCTATAAATATCATACATTTGTTGGGATTTTAGTTTGATTTAATTTATTTGCTCATTTAAAAACAATACAACCACATCCATTTACAATCATTGCCGATGACACACAATTGATAGGCCAACATGTAATCATTTAGAGTTTAAGTAGATTAATGATATATTGATTATGCTCCAAAATAGCCTACATTTTACCATTTCATTTAATGTAAGATATTATATATTTGAGGCAGTACAAACGGTTCCCACCCAGCAATAAATGAATAAACTCCCTAAACCGCCTCACCCACTTGAGGAAAAGCGCTGATGACAAAGGCCAGTAGGTGGCGCCACCGCTTAAACAAAAGCTGAAGAACATACGCACATCCAGGTCCTTTCCTCAGGTGCTGGAGTTGTAGACAAACTCATGGAAGAAAACAGAAAGGAAAAAACACAGACCACTGCTCCTCGTGATCCCAGGTGATTTATCATAACAACGGTTTCAACCCTTAGCTTGAATATAGGACCAGGTGGGGGAGGAAGGTCCTATATTAAGGGGAAGTACTCAGTGACATCACTTCCTGAAACAGGAGGTAAAACATATATAACATAGGTTGACAATAATAACATTGAATGTAATATAACATTCATAAACCCATAGAAGCCTTAAAACCTGGATCAGTACCGCTGCAATATATGGACAGGTGAGACAACAAAACAAACAGTTGCTGTTCATTTTGTACACGCTGGGACATTCTGTTACTTCTACATTTACATTAACATTTACGTCATTTAGCAGACGCTCTTATCCAGAGCGACTTACAAATTGGTGCATTCACCTTATGATATCCAGTGGAACAACCACTTTACAATAGTACATCTATATCTTTTTTTTTTTTGGGGGGGGGGGGGGTTAGAAGGATTACTTTATCCTATCCCAGGTATTCCTTAAAGAGGTGGGGTTTCAGGTGTCTCCGGAAGGTGGTGATTGACTCCGCTGTCCTGGCGTCGTGAGGGAGCTTGTTCCACCATTGGGGTGCCAGAGCAGCGAACAGTTTTGACTGGGCTGAGCGGGAACTGTGCTTCCGCAGAGGTACGGAGGCGAGCAGGCCAGAGGTGGATGAACGCAGTGCCCTTCTTTGGGTGTTCTTTGGGTGTTCTTTGGGTCTTCTCTGAGACATATTGGAGCAGAAATGGTCATGATGTCATGGAGGGGAGGGGACATTGAGAGGAAACTTCTTCAAATGGAATATTTCTGAATCCACAGAGCCAATGAAAGCCTTAGAAAATGTCACGTTACACCAGAGATGCTGTATTTTTGTTAGAGATGCCCTAGAAGGACAAGAAATGGTCAGACAGGGCACTTCCTGTATAGAATCTTCTCAGGTTTTGGCCTGCCATATGAGTTCTGTTATACTCACAGACACCATTCAAACAGTTTTAGAAACTTTGGAGTGTTTTCTATCCATGCATATTTCTATATGCATATTCTAGTTTCTGGGCAGGAGTAGTAACCAGATTAAATCGGGTACGTTTTTTTATCCGGACGTGAAAATACTGCTCCCTATCCCAAACAGGTTAAAGTAATGATGGACTGTCGTTTCTCTTTGCTTATTTGAGCAGTTCTTGCCATAATATGGACTTGGTCTTTTACCAAATAGGGCTATCTTCTGCATACCACCCCTACCTTGTCACAACACAACTGATTGGCAAAAACGGCACACCTGTTAATTGAAATTGTAAGGTCTGTCATCAGGAATGGACCAAGGCGCAGCGGGAATGTGGATACTCATATTTTTAATAAACACAAGTAAAGCATCCACAGGAAAAAACAAACATGACAGGAACAGTTTTGCAGGCACACAAAACGCAAAAACAACTACCCACAACCCCAAAGGAAAACACACTGTTTATAGGACTCCCAATCAGAGGCAACTAGAACCACCTGCCTCCAATTGAGAGTCCAACAACCAATCTACACATAACACAAAATCTCTGCCACGTCCTGACCAAAACGAATACAATTGCTCCCTCTGCTGGTCAGGACGTGACAGTACCCCCCCCCCCCCCCCCCCCTAAAGGTGCAGACCCCGGAATGCACCTTAAAACAGAAAACACAAAAAATCCCCAATACCCCAACAAAACCAATAAACAATAACACCTAAACAATAAGGGAGGGAAGGGAGGGTGGCTGCCGTCACCGACGGCACTGTGCTACACCCTCCCTCCCCAACCCACCTATCCTGGAGGAGGCTCAGGTGCGGGACGTGGACCTCGCTCCACCTTCGGCGTCGCCCACTTCGGTGGCGCCGATGGCTGCACCGGGCAGACGGGTCACTCGGGCTGACCCGGGCAGTCGGGCCACTCTGGCTGACCCGGGCAGTCGGGCCACTCTGGCTGACCCGGGCAGTCGGGCCACTCTGGCTGACCCGGGAAGTCGGGCCACTCTGGCTGATCCGGGCAGTCGGGCCACTCTGGCTGATCCGGGCAGTCGGGCCACTCTGGCTGATCCGGGCAGTCGGGCCACTCTGGCTGATCCGGGCAGTCGGGCCACTCTGGCTGATCCGGGCTCTGGCGACTCCTGACTGGCCGGCGGCTCTGGCGACTCCTGACTGGCCGGTGGCTCTGGCGACTCCTGACTGGCTGGCGGCTCTGGCGACTCCTGACTGGCCGGTGGCTCTGGCGACTCCTGACTGGCGGGCGGCTCTGGCGACTCCTGACTGGCCGGTGGCTCTGGCGACTTCTGACTGGCCGGCGGCTCTGGCGACTCCTGACTGGCGGGCGGCTCTGGCGACTCTTGACTGGCGGGCGGCTCTGGCGACTCCTGACTGGCGGGCGGCTCTGGCGACTCTTGACTGGCGGGCGGCTCTGGCGACTCTTGACTGGCGGGAAGCTCTGGCAGCTCCTGACTGGCGAGGCTGGGCTGACGCACTAGACGCCTGATGCGTGGGGCTGGTACTGGACGTGCCAGCCTGGAGACACGCACCTCAATGCTAGTGCGTATAGCAGGAAAAACCGGACCGTAGTGGCGCACTGGCGGTCTTGAGCGCAGGGTTGGCATCACCCCTGCAGGCTCGATGCTCACTTCGCCCTGGCACATGCGGGGCGCTGGTACTGTGCGTGCCGGCCTGAAAATCCCAGGCCTCACCACAGCCCCTACCCCAAAGCACGGGACCTGTCCAGTCTATCTCTGCCCCACAAGGGTACGGGGAGCTGGCCTGGGGCTCCAATCTCGCCCCGCCAAACAGCCCTTGTGCCCCCCCCAAATAAATTATTGGGGCTGCCTCTCGGGTTCCCTTAGCTCCCTTAGTTTGTCCTCACAGAATCGTCGTTCACTCTGCCAAGTCCATTCATCAACACGATGCTCCCTCCTCCTCCGCTGCTTGGTCCTTTTGTGGTGGGTAGTTCTGTAAGGTCTGTCGTTAGGAATGGACCAAGGCGCAGCGGGAATGTGGATACTCATATTTTTAATAAACACAAGTAAAGCATCCACAGGAAAAAAAACAATAAACACGACAGGAACAGTTTTGCAGGCACACAAAACGCAGTGCAAAAACAACTACCCACAACCCCAAAGGAAAACACACACCTGTTTATAGGACTCCCAAATCAGAGACAACTAGAACCACCTGCCTCCAATTGAGAGTCCAACAACCAATCTACACATAACACAAAATCACTGCCACGTCCTGACCAAAACTAATACAATTGCTCCCTCTGCTGGTCAGGATGTGACAGAAATGCATTCCAGGTGACTCAAATCAAATGTTATTTTTCACATGCACCGAATACAACAGGTGTAGACCTTACAGTGAAATTATGAATACAACAGTGAAATGATTACAAGCCCTTAACCAACGATGCACTTTCAAGAAAAATAAGTGTCTCGGGCCTTAACAACACCCGTGCCAGTATATCCAACAAACACCGGCTTCTCAGACATTATCACTTAAATAATGACCATGGAATCCAATCCACCTTCAATAATAAAAAGTAATAAATATATATCAAAATAAGTGGCGATAGGGAGTAGGCTGCTGGCTTAACGCTGAACAAGACTCTTGCCTTGGACTAGCTGTAGTGTCGCTGGCCAGGAGTCTGGAGGATGATAAGTTGGGTGGGCTGTGTGAGGAAAGTGAAAGGCAGGAGCACGGCTGCCGCTTGACAACGCGACATATCGGGGGCGCTCTGTGAATGAGGCGATGGGCAACAAAGCTGTGGCATGGCGCATGACCACACTGGAGGGACACCGGCCTCCCAATTGCTCATTGCTAACTAGGATATTGCTGCACTTACAGTACTTTATAGTTTGACTAAGGTCTCATGAGTTTCTAAAGGGAAAACAAACAAGTTGGAATGTATTTCACTGTGGCTTCTCAGGGTGGTATGCCAGCAGTATACCACCCTGCATCCCACTGCTGGCTTGTTCAGAACTAGCATACCCACCCAAAACTTCCGGTAAATTGACTAAATTACTCACGATAAAAGTTGACAAAAAACATAACAATTATTTTAAGAATTATAGATACAGAACTCCTTCATGCAATCGCTATGTCAGATTTTAAAATAGCTTTTCGGCGAAAGCACATTTTGCAATATTCTGAGTACATAGCTCAGCCATCAGAGGCTAGCTATTCAGGCTAGCTATTCAGACACCCGCTAACGTCAGGGCTTACTGAACTCAGAAATAATAGTAGAAAAATTGGATTACCTTTGCTGTTCTTCGTCAGAATGCACTCCCAGGACTGCTACTTCAACAACAAATGTTGTTTTTGTTCCAAATAATCCATAGTTATGTCCAATACCTGCGTTTTGTTCATGCGTTCAGGTCACTATCCAAACGGTGACGCGCGAGCGCATATCGAGACAAAAAAAAATCAAAATGTACCTTTACCATACTTTGAAGCATGTCAAACGCTGTTTAAAAGCAATTGTTATGCTATTTTTCTCATAAAGTAGCAATAATATACCAACCGGACAACGTTGTATTCATTCAAAAAGGAAGAGAAAAAATGGCGAGGACTCATGAACGCTCATCTCCAGATTCTATGTCATCAGGCAGTCCACTGACAAAGTGTGCTCCTGTGATCTGCCCAGAGGCAGGAGACGCCTCAATCCGGTTTCTGAAGGCTTTAGAGAGCCAATGGAAGCCTTAGAAAGTGTCATGTAACAGCTTAGATGGTGTAAATTCGATAGAGATGCAAAAGAATGACAACAAATTGGCTGACAGGACACTTCCTGGTTGACATCTTCTCAGGTTTTCGCCTGCCATATGAGTTCTGTTATACTCACAGACACCATTCAAACAGTTTTAGAAACTTTAGAGTGTTTGCTATGCACATCTACTAATTATATGCATATACTCGTTTCTGGGCAAGAGTAGTGACCAGATTAAAACAGGTACGTTTATTCATCCGGCCGTGAAAATAGTGCCCCCTAAAGTGAAGAGGTTATTAACAGGCTTTTAAACAGCTTCTACCCCCAAGCCATAAGACTCCTCAACAGCTAATCAAAATGGCTACCCAGACTTTTTGCATTGCTCAATTTAACTCTACCTACATGTACAAATGACCTCAATTACCTCGACTAACCTGTAACCCCACACATTGACTCGGTACCGGTACCCCCTGTATATAGCCTCCTTATTGTTATTTTATTGTGTTACTTAAAAAATGAATAAATGTTTGTTTATTTAGCAAATATTTTTATATCTCTATTTTCTTCAAACTGCATTGTTGGTTAAGGGCTTGTAAGTAAGCATTTCACTGTAAGGTTCTACACCTGTTGTATTCAGCATTTCACTGTAAGGTTCTACACCTGTTGTATTCAGCATTTCACTGTAAGGTTCTACACCTGTTGTATTCAGCATTTCACTGTAAGGTTCTACACCTGTTGTATTCAGCATTTCACTGTAAGGTCTACACATGTTGTATTCAGCATTTCACTGTTGTGTTCGGCGCATGTGACAAATAACATTTGATTTGATTATTCCCCACCACCTGGGACCTGTAACACATGCGTAATACAATAATAGGAGAAAGCTTGTCACTTTAATACCACTCACCTTGAATTAAGAATCATGAAAGTCAGTGAAGAGGACCATGCTTAGAAGACAGAACAAAGAATAAACATGGGTAATGTAGTTGACAAAACCCCAGTGAAAAGAAACAACAGCAAAGTAGGGGTTATAAAACAGCATTTTATTACTGCTACCTCACACCCACAGTGACTTATAACACTTTACTTTAAGACATGGAGTAGCAAAGGGTTGTTATCATCATTCATTTGTAAGCGTGGTTTTTATTCAAGCAAAAGACTTAAAAAGTAAAAGCCACACACACTTCACTTTCTCCAAAGATACATTTAATCTGGAACGTTATATTCCTTTACTACAAAAACATACACAACCTTAATAAAATGATAGTAATAATATAATGTAAAACATACACAACCTTAATAAAATGATAGTAATAATATAATGTAAAACGATACACAACCTTAATAAAATGATAGTAATAATATAATGTCAAACGAACACAACCTTAATAAAATGATAGTAATAATATAATGTAAAACATACACAACCTTAGTAAAATAATAGTAATAATAAAATGTAAAACGATACACAACCTTCATAAAATGATAGTAATAATATAATGTAAAACATACACAACCGTTAAGTGCGCCAACCAATGAGATAGTAATAATATAATGTAAAACATACACAACCTTAATAAAATAATAGTAATAATATAATGTGAAACGAACACAACCTTAATAAAATGATAGTAATAATATAATGTAAAACATATACAACCTTAGTAAAATAATAGTAATAATATAATCTAAAACGTACACATCACCACTATGTAGATGGTTTGTTTGCTCCAATCCACATCAGTACAAGTTATTCTCTGCACTCCGGAACTGCACATCCCACACCAGACAAGAGTTATTATGAAACAATCCAGATATTATCCTACAGTAGCATGGGAGAGTAACCTACAGTAGCATGGGAGAGTAACCTACAGTAGCATGGGAGAGTAACCTACAGTAGCTTGGGAGAGTAACCTACAGTAGCATGGGAGAGTAACCTACAGTAGCATGGGAGAGTAACCTACAGTAGCATGGGAGAGTAACCTACAGTAGCTTGGGAGAGTAACCTACAGTAGCTTGGGAGAGTAACCTACAGTAGCATGGGAGAGTAACCTACAGTAGCATGGGAGAGTAACCTACAGTAGCATGGGAGAGTAACCTACAGTAGCTTGGGAGAGTAACCTACAGTAGCATGGGAGAGTAACCTACAGTCATATGGGAGAGTAACCTACTGTAGCATGGGAGAGTAACCTACAGTAGCATGGGAGAGTAACCTACAGTAGCATGAGAGAGTAACCTACAGTAGCATGGGAGAGTAACCTACAGTAGCATGGGAGAGAGTAACCTACTGTAGCATGGGAGAGTAACCTACTGTAGCATGGGAGAGTAACCTACTGTAGCATGAGAGTAACCTACAGTAGCATGGGAGAGTAACCTACAGTAGCATGGGAGAGTAACCTACAGTAGCATGGGAGAGTAACCTACAGTAGCATGGGAGAATAACCTACAGTAGCATGTAGCTGAAAAGTCAACTCAGCCATATGGAGAATAACCTACAGTAGCTGAACAGTCAACTCAGCCATATGGAGAATAACCTACAGTAGCTGACCAGTCAACTCAGCCATATGGGAGAATAACCTACAGTAGCTGAACAGTCAACTCAGCCATATGGGAGAATAACCTACAGTAGCTGAACAGTCAACTCAGCCATATGGGAGAGTAACCTAAAGCAGCTGAACAGAACTTAGCCGTATGGGAGAGTAACCTAAAGTAGCTGAACAGAACTCAGCCATATGGGGGAGTAACCTACAGTAGCATGGGAGAGTAACCTACAGTAGCTTGGGAGAGTAACCTACAGTAGCTTGGGAGAGTAACCTACAGTAGCATGGGAGAGTAACCTACAGTAGCATGGGAGAGTAACCTACAGTAGCATGGGAGAGTAACCTACAGTAGCTTGGGAGAGTAACCTACAGTAGCATGGGAGAGTAACCTACAGTCATATGGGAGAGTAACCTACTGTAGCATGGGAGAGTAACCTACAGTAGCATGGGAGAGTAACCTACAGTAGCATGAGAGAGTAACCTACAGTAGCATGGGAGAGTAACCTACAGTAGCATGGGAGAGAGTAACCTACTGTAGCATGGGAGAGTAACCTACTGTAGCATGGGAGAGTAACCTACTGTAGCATGAGAGTAACCTACAGTAGCATGGGAGAGTAACCTACAGTAGCATGGGAGAATAACCTACAGTAGCATGTAGCTGAAAAGTCAACTCAGCCATATGGGAGAATAACCTACAGTAGCTGAACAGTCAACTCAGCCATATGGGAGAGTAACCTAAAGCAGCTGAACAGAACTTAGCCGTATGGGAGAGTAACCTAAAGTAGCTGAACAGAACTCAGCCATATGGGGGAGTAACCTACAGTAGCATGTAGCTGAACTCAGCATCTACCCCTACTCCCTCAAACCCTCCCCATCCTCCACCCCACCAAACACCCTTAGCGTCCACCCCTACTCCTCCACAGTCTTACCCCAGCCTCCACCAAACCCAACAACCCCAGCATCCACCCCTCCATCCCATCAGCACCCCTGGTATTGATCCCTCCTTCCCTCCAACCTTCACATAACCCTTGGCCTCCACCCAGCCTTCCCCTAGCCATCATCACCACTTAACCCCCTGGATCTCAACCCAGCCTACACCTTAGCCCAGAGGTAGGTAACCCTGGTGCTGGAGTGCCGCAGGCATTTCATGTTTTTGGATTTCCAGCAATCAATGAACTGATCAATTAGCTCAGTTGGTCAGGTTTGCTGCCCTTGCCATCCCCAACCCCAACCCTCCCCAACCCCTCCCCTCCCCTGCCCAGCCCTCCCCAAGCTATTCCCAACCCCAGCCCTCCCCAAGCTATTCCCAACCCCAGCCCTCCCCAAGCTACTACCCAACCCCAGCCCCCCAAGCTCTTCCACCCTCCCCTCCCCAACCCTCCCCAACCCCGCCCTCCCCCAGCCCTCCCCAAGCTATTCCCAACCCCAGCCCTCCCCAAGCTATTCCCACCACCAGCCCTCCCCAAGCTATTCCCAACCCCAGCCCTCCCCAAGCTCTACCCAACCCTACCCAACCCCAGCACCCCCAAGCTCTTTCCAACCCTCCCCAACCCCAGCCCCAGCCCCCCCAAGCTCTTCCCAACCTCCCAGCCCTCCCCAACCACAGGAAATACTTTTGTAAATTAAACACATTTCAGAGCAGTCAAACGTAACAAATTAAGAGTAAAA
Organism: Salmo salar; assembly: GCF_965601325.2. Lineage (NCBI taxonomy): Eukaryota > Metazoa > Chordata > Actinopteri > Salmoniformes > Salmonidae > Salmo > Salmo salar. Next base: position 1,500,769 of record NC_138294.1, read on the forward strand.
CAAGAATTTAAGCGATGGAACTGTTAGAGGGAGTGAAAGCGAGAGAGAGAGAGAGAGAGAGAGAGAGAGAGAGAGAGAGACAGAGTGGTCAGAGAGAACATTATTTTATAAATGTGGGTCATGCTTTTCTCCAAATTAACTGTTAATGATAGCCTTAACACACCTGCCTTTCACAGATCCAACTATTGTTGTGGTTACATGACACATCATTCCAAGCCAGTACTGGGTCCTGTTGAGTGTTGTCAACCAAAGCGCAGTCTTCTCCTTGCAAATCATTTGGCTCCCCTTTGCTCCAGTAACTTGTGGTCAGTGGTGTGCCGTCCACCCATCTCCAGGTTCCCTCAACTTCTATGTCAGTCAGACCAAACCAGGCTCTTTTGTTGAATGCTTTGATTAAAGCCTGTTCCTCTCTGCTGTCGATGATCACCAGGGTTGCTCCTCTCGCCTGACAGTCCTTTCTGCTCTCATCCCACGTTTTCTCATCAGGGGAGATGTAGTAACAACTGCAGCCAGACTTCTTCCAGTCTTGGGGACATGTGCCATATTTATTACAGGTCTGTAGCTGGTCTCTCTCTGCAGTCAGGGTGTTGTAGCTGATCTGTAGCTGGTCTCTCTCTTTGGTCAGGGTGTTGGAACTGGCCTGTAGCTGGTCTCTCTCTGCAGTCAGGGTGTTGTAACTGTTCAATAGGTTTCTCTCTGTGAAATAATACGATCAATGACCAAGTTAATCAGACATTACCAGGGTTGGGGTCAGTTGCATTTCAATTCCAGTCAATTCAGGAAATAACACTGGAATTCCAATTCCAATTCTCTCCAATGCTTTTCAATGAGGAACATTTGGAAATTGGTTTACTTTCTGAATTGACTGAAAATGAAAATGGAATTGACCCCGATCATTGTTCATTACACCACGGATTATTAAGAATATTTGAGTGAGAACATTTCAAACTCACGGTAGAGTAACAGGCCTATGATCCCAGCCATTAGGAGAACACACAGCAGCCCCAGACACACTGCAGCAGCTAGGAAACGTCTCTTCCACACTGAAGCACAAATTATTACCATAAGAACTTTATAAGGTATTTGCGTCTGTTTGTGTTGAGTTGCTCTTTCAAGCACTCAGTAAAATAGACAAGCTTGACTTGGGCCACAACACAACAACCGAGTTCCGGCACCTCAAATGTTCTGCTGCTTGAATTGCAGCCCCTGCTGAAAAAACAGCATAGACCAGCATAGGCTGGTGACCAGCCTTCGTTGTGTTTTTGCTGGTGACCAGCCTTCGTTGTGTTTTTGCTGGTGACCAGCCTTCGTTGTGTTTTTGCTGGTGACCAGCCTTCGTTGTATTTTTTCAGGTAACCTGCCTTCGTTGTATTTTTTCATGTAACCAGCCTTCGTTGTGTGATGTTAATGGGATCAGTGTCCCTTCCATGGGATGGTGGAGCTAATGTAGGCTAATGAGATTAGCATGAGGTTGCAAGTAACAAGAATATTTCCAAGGACATAGACATATCTGATATTAGAAGAAAGCTTAAATTCTTGTTAACTACACTGTCCAATTTACAGGAGCTATTGCAATGAAAGAATGCCATGCTATTTTTTGAGGAGAGTGCACAATTTTGAAGATGAAAAGTTATTAATAAACAAATTAGGCACATTTGGGCAGTCTTGCATCAAAATGTTGAACAGAAGTGCAATGGTTCATTGGATCAGTCTAAAACTTTGCACATACACTGGTGCCACCTAGTGGGCAATATATAAATTGCACCTGGGCTAGAATAATACATTATGACCTTTCTCTTGCATTTCAAAGATGATGGTACGAAAAAAATACAAGAGAGCAGTTGGTTTTTTCTTTGTATTATCTTTTACCAGATCTAATGTGTTATATTCTACTACATTCCTTTCACATTTCTATAAACTTCAAAGTGTTTCCTTTCAAATGGTACCAAGAATATGCATATCCTTGCTTCAGGTCCTGAGCTACAGGCAGTTAGATTTGGGTATGTCATTTTAGGTGAAAATTGATTAACCTCTCTGGGCTAGGCGGGACGAATTCGTCCCACCTACGCAACAGCCAGTGGAATCCTGTGGCGCGATTTTCAAATACCTTAGAAATGCTATTACTTCAATTTGTCAAACATATGACTATTTTACAGCATTTTAAAGACAAGACTCTCGTTAATCTAACCACACTGTCCGATTTCAAAAAGGCTTTACAACGAAAGCAAAACATGAGATTATGTCAGCAGAGTACCCAGCCAGAAATAATCAGACACCCATTTTTCAAGCTAGCATATAATGTCACAAAAACCCAGAAGACAGCTAAATGCAGCACTAACCTTTGATGATCTTCATCAGATGACACACCTAGGACATTATGTTATACAATACATGCATGTTTTGTTCAATCAAGTTCATATTTATATCAAAAACCAGCTTTTTACATTAGCATGTGACGTTCAGAACTAGCATACCCCCCGCAAACTTCCGGGGAATTTACTAACAATTTACTAAATTACTCAAGATAAACGTTCACAAAAAACATAACAATTATTTTAACCTGTTATGGCTAGGGGGCAGTATTTTCACAGCTGGATAAAAAACATAACCGATTTAATCTGGTTACTACTCCTGCCCAGTAACTAGAATTTGCATATAATTATTGGCTTTGGATAGAGAACACTCCAAAGTTTCTAAAACTGTTTGAATGGTGTCTGTGAGTATAACAGAACTCAAATGGCAGGTCAAAACCTGAGAGATTCCTTTACAGGAAGTGGCCTGTCTGACCATTTATTGTCTTTCTTTGACATCTCATTCAATTACAAAGGATCTCTGCGGTAACGTGACACTTCCCACGGCTCCAATAGGCTCTCAGAGCCCGGGAAAAACCTGAATGTCGTCATTCCAGCCCCAGGCTGAAACACATTATCGCCTTTCTCAAGTGGCCGATCAAGGTACTGTGGCCTTAGGCGCGTGCACTGGCCGCCCCCGTCTTTGTGTTTTTTCCTCTGTTTGCCGAAAAGGAGATTCCCGGTCGGAATATTATCGCTTTTTTACGAGAAAAATGGCATAAAAATTGATTTTAAACAGCGGTTGACATGCTTCGAAGTACGGTAATGGAATATTTAGAAATGTTTTGTCACGAATTGTGCCATGCTCATAACCCGGATTTACCATTTCGGATAGTGTCTGGAACGCACAAACAAAACGCCGCTATTTGGATATAACGATGGATTATTTTGGACCAAACCAACATTTGTTATTGAAGTAGCAGTCCTGGGAGTGCATTCTGACGAAGACAACAAAGGTAATCAAACATTTGTAATAGTAAATCTGACTTTGGTCAGGGCTAAACTTGGTCGGTGTCTAAATGGCTAGCCGTGATGGCTGGGCTATCTACTGAGAATATTGCAAAATGTGCTTTCACCGAAAAGCTATTTTAAAATCGGACACCTCGATTGCACAAAGGAGTTCTGTATCTATAATTCTTAAAAGGGGCTAATCCTTAAAGCTATTGGCCGATAGCTTGTTGGCCTTGTTGGGTCCTTCCCTGTCTTCCTGATTGGTTCCACATTGCATTCATTGCATTCATCATTCCACATTGCATTCATCATTTACATCATCCCTCCTATCCAGTACTCTAAGATGCTCCTCTCTAGTTCTCTCTCTCCCCCTCTGCCCCTCCTCTGACACATTTTCCAAGCTATGCACTTGGACAAATGCTTTGGCCATCATCATCTGGTGTCCCCCAGGGCTCTGTTCTAGGCCCTCTCCTATTCTCGCTATACACCTGAAACCCCACCTCTTTAAGGAAAACCTAGGATAGGATAAAGTAATCCTTCTAACCCCCCCCCCCCCCCCTTAAAAGATTTAGATGCACTATTGTAAAGTGGTGGTTCCACTGGATATCATAAGGTGAAGGCACCAATTTGTTAGTCGCTCTGGATAAGAGCGTCTGCTAAATGACTTAAATGTAAATGTAAATGTAAATCTCTGCCTTCTCCTCATCTGTTACTGCCACATCCTACCACCTCGTTAACACTGGATAATCCCACTCCCTTCTGACCCCACCCATCCTCTTAATCATCCCCCACACTTCTCCCACAGGTGTCGTCCTTCCAATGGTGTCACAGAACGGACGCCAACACAGCTCCCCTTCAAACCCCTCCTCCCTTTCTCTCCTCGGGAATAGTTGTTACAATAGAATGAGGAAGTGAGGTCACGATCACCAGTGTAAAGGCCACCAACCGACAGATCTACTGGCTCCACCTAGTGGTACCAATACCTTTCAGGGCCTTTCAACTAATCCAATCTGTTAGTAGGACTTATTGCACCCGTTAGTGGAATGTTTTTTTTTCTTCATTTTAGATGGTTTAGGTCAGGGATCATCAACTAGATTCAGCCTCTGGCTGATTTGTTCTCGAGTGGATGGTCGGGGGGTTGGAACATAATACGAAATCATTTGGAGACTGCAAATTGACCACAAGAAGCCCAAACATATATAATACTTCACTAAAACATAATCAATTCAAAATTTGCTTATTTTTATATTTGATCGCGTGTCTCTCTATTATGCGTGGAAATACTTGGCAACAGATTTCCAGAATTAAAATCACTTGGAGCTGATTTCCTGAAAATGAGAATGCTCAGAAAACTTGAGCGGCCAAATTAAACCACATGCGGTCCAAATTCGTCCCTTGGGCCAACATTTGGGGAAGCCTGGTTAAGACAGTCTCATTCATTCATCATTTCTAGCCCTGGCAGTCATTCTGAAAATAGATTTTAAGAATCCACTCTGGCTGGATTCCAATAGGAATTATACGTCACTTTGCAAGCCAGCATACTGTGTCCAAAACACAGCAGAGACTGGTCACCAGCAAAAACACAATGAAGCCTGGTCGGCCATCATAACACGCTAGACCAGTATCGGACCAGCACTGACCAGCATGCATCAGCTTGAAATTGATGCTGGTCTATGTTGTTTTTTTCAGCACTCTTATAGAATATATATTGGCCTTAACATATGGTGGAGTTCAAGGTAGCAGGTAGCCTAGTGGTTAGAGTTTTGGACAAGTAACCGAAAGGTTGCAAGATCAAATCCCTGAGCTGACAAGATAAAAATCTGTTAAATACATTTTTTTAAATGAGCACCGGCTGTTACCTGAATGTTGATCACTAACTCAATCCTTCTTGCAGGGCATGATGGATCTTGGGATTGCATATATACAATCATCGATATCCATGGTATTTATTGAATTAGGTTCTTCGTCTTCAAATTGTAACTTCTAGTCTTGTAACTTCTACTCTTGTAATTTCCAATACTGTAACTTCTACTGTTGTAACTTCTACTGTTGTAACTTCTACTGCTGTAACTTCTACTGCTGTAACTTCTACTGCTGTAACTTCTACTGTTGTAATTTCCAATACTGTAACTTCTACTGCTGTAATTTCCAATACTGTAACTTCTACTGCTGTAACTTCTACTGCTGTAACTTCTACTGTTGTAACTTCTACTGCTGTAACTTCTACTGCTGTAACTTCTACTGTTGTATCTTCTACTGTTGTAACTTCTACTGCTGTAACTTCTACTGTTGTAACTTCTACTGTTGTAACTTCTACTGTTGTAATGTCTGCTGTTATCTCAGTTGTAGGTTTGTGTCTGTTCTCTGCACAGCTGGAGCCTCTGTGTGACTCAGTCTAATGTAAGAGACAGTTTTAACTGTCAACCTCATTAAAGGGGAAACTGTCTAACCAATAGTATGACACATACCACCACCATGTGACTGCAGACTTATTTTCAGAAAACCATGTTTGTTTACCACAGTGAAGATTAGTTTATATATTTAGTTTATATTAGTTTAGTTTACCACAGTGTAGATTAGTTTGTATATTTAGTTTATATTAGTTTAGTTTACCACAGTGTAGATTAGTTTGTATATTTAGTTTATATTAGTTTAGTTTACCACAGTGTAGATTCGTTTGTATATTTAGTTTATATTAGTTTAGTTTACCACAGTGTAGATTAGTTTATATATTTAGTTTATATTAGTTTAGTTTACCACAGTGTAGATTAGTTTGTATATTTCGTTTATATTAGTTTAGTTTACCACAGTGTAGATTAGTTTGTATATTTAGTTTATATTAGTTTACCACAGTGTAGATTCATTTGTATATTTACTCTTTATTAGTTTAGTTTACCACAGTGAAGATTAGTTTGTATATTTAGTTTATATTAGTTTAGTTTACCACAGTGTAGATTAGTTTATATATTTAGTTTATATTACTTTAGTTTACCACAGTGAAGATTAGTTTGTATATTTCGTTTATATTAGTTTAGTTTACCACAGTGTGAATTAGTTTATATATTTCGTTTCTATTAGTTTAGTTTACCACAATGTATATACATTTTGATGTATATACATGTGATTAAAGCATTGAATATATTTACATGGAGTAAAATGGGACCCTGTGAGTTCACACACACATCACAGAGCATGACTGTAGTTCTGAGAGGTTACGTATCACTACACAGTGGATTCTACTAATCACAGCTTGATGATGAAGAGTTAATTATTATCTTTGTAGTGTTGTGGCAAGAACTAAAACGTGCCCACCTTGGGGTTCCCAGGACTGAGTTTGGGAAATGCTGCATTAAGTCTTGCACTCTGTGGTCGGCCATCAATGACCATGTAGAGTTTTATACACTATGCTGTGTCCTGTGTGACATTGACCCCAGAGAGAATAGTTATTCAGAAATGTCTTTATCTTTCTCAGAGAAGGCCTGTTGTCTACATTTACTGTATCCTGTGTGACATGGACAACAGAGATAATAGTTATTCAGAGATGTCTCTATGTTCCTCAGAGAAGGCCTGAGGTCTATATTTACTGTGTCCTGTCTGACATGGACAACAGAGATAATAGTTATTCAGAGATGTCTCTATGTTCCTCAGAGAGGGCCTGAGGTCTATATTTACTGTATCCTGTGTGACATGGACAACAGAGAGAATAGTTATTCAGAGATGTCTCTATGTTCCTCAGAGAAGGCCTGAGGTCTATATTTACTGTATCCTGTGTGACATGGACAACAGAGATAATAGTTATTCAGAGATGTCTCTATGTTCCTCAGAGAAGGCCTGAGGTCTATATTTACTGTATCCTGTGTGACATGGACACCAGAGATAATAGTTATTCAGAGATGTCTCTATGTTCCTCAGAGAAGGCCTGAGGTCTATATTTACTGTATCCTGTGTGACATGGACACCAGAGATAATAGTTATTCAGAGATGTCTCTATGTTCCTCAGAGAGGGCCTGAGGTCTATATTTACTGTATCCTGTGTGACATGGACAACAGAGAGAATAGTTATTCAGAGATGTCTCTATGTTCCTCAGAGAAGGCCTGAGGTCTATATTTACTGTATGCACTGTACCAAGCTGATGTTTTATTTTTAATGTATTTTTATTTAACGAGGCAAGTCAGTTAAGAACAAATTCTTATTTTCAATGACAGCCTAGGAACAGTGGGTTAAACTGCCTTGTTCAGGGACAGAACAACAGATTTTTACTTTGTCAGCTCGGGGATTCAATCTTGCCACCTTCCAATTACTAGTCCAACACTCTAACCACTAGGCTACTTGCCGCCCCAATGTGTAGGGGTACGAGGTAATAGAGGTAGCTATGTACAGGGAGTAACAGTACCAAGCTGATGTGTAGGGGTACGAGGTAATAGAGGTAGCTATGTACAGGGAGTAACAGTACCAAGCTGATGTGTAGGGGTACGAGGTAATAGAGGTAGCTATGTACAGGGAGTACCAGTACCAAGCTGATGTGAAGGGGTACGAGGTAATAGAGGTAGCTATGTACAGGGAGTACCAGTACCAAGCTGATGTGTAGGGGTACGAGGTAATAGAGGTAGCTATGTACAGGGAGTACCAGTACCAAGCTGATGTGAAGGGGTACGAGGTAATAGTGGTAGCTATGTACAGGGAGTACCAGTACCAAGCTGATGTGTAGGGGTACGAGGTAATAGAGGTAGCTATGTACAGGGAGTACCAGTACCAAGCTGATGTGTAGGGGTACGAGGTAATAGAGGTAGCTATGTACAGGGAGTACCAGTACCAAGCTGATGTGTAGGGGTACGAGGTAATAGAGGTAGCTAGTGCCATCAGAAAAGTGCATTGTTCCACATTTTGTAGTTACTGACTGAATTTTAAATGATGTTTTGTCACTGACCTGAACACAATACCCCATAATGTCAAAGAGGAATTATGTTTACACAATATATATATATATATACTGACCTGTTATAACATAATATACTATAATATATATACTGACCTGTTATATATATTAATGTTATATATTATATTATATATAATGAAAAACTGAAATGTTTTGATTCAATAAGTATTCAACCACTTCAACCTAAATAAGCTCAGGAATCATTTGCTAAACAAGTCACATAATAAGTTGCAATGAATCACTGTGTGTGCAATTATAGTGTTTAACCCTCTAGAGTCTAAACTGGGAGAGGGTCTGAGCCGGGGGAGGGTCTGAGCTGGGGGAGGGGGGAGGGTCTGAGCCAACATATGCAATTGTTTTAAGATGGTCATACCAAGAATTATTTAGCTATTTGGTTTAGAATTTTAAGACACATTAAAGTATTTTTTTTTTAAAGTGAAAAAAAAACGATTGCATGAAGCATTGTATTTGGCATTTCTAGTATTAGCCAATAGAAACACATTGAATAACAGATTCACTACATGGAACAACAGATAGTCCCCAAAAATATCAAAAGGAAGTTTGTTCTGAAGTGTCTGTCCTATATCTGAGAGATATTAGAAAGATCAGGAAACATTTTATTAATATTTTTTACATGTATTTATCCCCTTATTTTAGGCACTAAACTATCTCCATATATACGTCCATAAATGTTTTAAACTGGTACTGGGGACCTTCAGAGTCTGGTGAGGGTTGTAGACGTCCTAAATGGAGAACCCCAACACGTTTGTGAGAGTCTCAGCTTTCAATAGAGTGGTTATAATAGTTTGTTGGCCAAACCGTTCGGACGCTACGTAAGATTTTGAGAGAAGACCGATTTTCAGGATGTCTCATGGTCTGACAAACATCGCTCCTGCTCTGCCACATTTCACCACAGATACGGAAGGGTGATATCTGAGGATGGATCAACATTGTAGTTACTCCGCAATATTAACCTACTTGACAGAGTGAAAAGAAGGAAGCTTGTACAGAATAAAAAAGATTCCAAAACATGCATCCTGTTTGCAACAAGGCACTAAAGTAATACTGCAAAGAAATGTGGCAAAGCAATTCACTTTTTGTACTGAATACAGGGGGGCAATCCAACACAACACATTACTGAGTACCTCTCAATATTTTCAATCATAGTGGTGGCTGCATCATGTTATCGGTATGCTTGTAATTGTTAAGGAATGGGGAGTTTTTCAGGATAAAAAAATTCTAGAACGGAGCTAAGCACAGGAAAAATCCTAGAAGAAAACCTGGTTCAGTCTGCTTTCCACCAGACAACCTACAACACAAGGCCAAATCTACACTGGAGTTTGCAGAGTTACAGTTGTGATCTAAATATGCTTGCAAATCTATGATAAGACTTCAAAATGGTTGCCAAGCAATGATCAACAACCAATTTGACAGAGCATGAAGAATTTTGAAAAGAATAACTGGCAAATATTGTCCAGGTCTACAAAGCTCTTAGAGACTCACCCAGAGACTCACAGCTGTAATCGCTGCCAAAAGGGATTCTAACATGAATTGACTCAGGGGTGTGAATATTAATTTAAATGAGAAATGTCTGTATTTATATTTATATGTGTGTGTGTGTGTGTGTGTGTTTGTGTGTTGGGGTGTAAGTGTGTGTGTGTATGTCTAGCATTATAACAGGATAAACTGTACCTGAATGTTGATCACCCACTCCATCCTTCTTGTGGGGCTTTATGGGTCTTTGATTGGCATATATACAATCATCAATATCCATGGTATTTATTTAATTAGGTTATTTGTCTTCAACTCGTAACTGCTAGTCTTGTAACTTCTGTTGTAACTTCTCCTGCTGTAACTTCTACTGTTGTAACTTCTACTGTTGTAACTTCTACTGTTGTAACTTCTACTGTTGTAACTTCTACTGCTGTAACTTCTACTGTTGTAACTTCTACTGTTGTAACTTCTACTGCTGTAACTTCTACTGCTGTAACTTCTACTGCTGTAACTTCTACTGTTGTAACTTCTACTGCTGTAACTTCTACTGTTGTAACTTCTACTGCTGTAACTTCTACTGTTGTAACTTCTACTGCTGTAACTTCTACTGTTGTAACTTCTACTGCTGTAAAGTCTGCTGTTATCTCAGTTGTTGGTTTGTGTCTGTTCTCTGCACAGCTGGAGCCTCTGTGTGACTCAGTCTAATGTAAGAGACAGTTTTAACTGTCAACCTCATTAAAGGGGAAACTGTCTAACCAATAGTATGACACTAACCACCACCATGTGACGACAGACTTATTTTCAGAAAACCACGTTTGTTTCTCACAGTGAAGATTAGTTTGTATATTTAGTTTATATTAGTTTAGTTTACCACGGGGGAGTGTAGCCCCAGTGTAGTGTGTATATTTAGTTTAGTACTTCCACGGGGGGGGTTTAGTTTACCAGTGTAGATTAGTTTGTATATTTAGTGTATATTAGTTTAGTTTACCACAGTGTAGATACCTTTTACCATGTGATTAAAGAATTGAAGTGACAATATATTTACATGGAGTAAAATGGGACCCTGTGAATTCACACACACATCACAGAGCATGACTGTAGTTCTGTGAGGTTATGTATCACTACACAGTGGATTCTACTAATCACAGCTTGATGATGAAGAGTTAATTATTATCTTTGTATTGTTGTGGCAAAAACTAAAACATGCAGACCTTGGGGTTCCCAGGACTGAGTCTGGCCAGCTGTGGTCGACCATCAATGACCATGTAGAGTTGTATCATTCTATACTGTCTCCTGTGTGACATGGACACTAGAGAGAATAGTTATTCAGAGATGTCTCTGTCTTTCTCGGAGAGGGCCTGAGGTCTATATTTACTGTATCCTGTGTGACATGGACACCAGAGTCAAGAGTTATTCAGAGACATTTATACACACTTCTTCTTTCTTCTTCTGTGGATGGGAGGAGGGGGGAGGGCTAAATATGTAAGGTTCTCAGAAATATTTTCTCTCCCTCTCCATATCTGTCTCACTCTGTATCTCCCTCTCTTTCCCCCACTCTGTCTATCTGTCCTGTGAAACATTGAGACCAGAGATATTAGTTATTCAGAGATGTCTCTATCTTTCTCAGAGAGGGCCTAAGGACCACATGTACTGTCTCCTACATTCTCTATCTACATCAAAAGAAGTTGGAGAACAATAACTGCACTGCACACTAACATCTCCCTGTTTATCAAAGACTGTATGGTGTCACAAAGTACAGAAGTGATAATGGGTATAAGAACAGCTATCTGTCACATGTTTCTTACTGGAAAAAAGGCAAACCACTTACTGTAAATTGCATGTTGATCATTTGCATAAGACCTGGCTCAGAATAGAGCACTACATTTCTCAAGGGCTGTGTCTGGGGAGTCCTGTGTGTAATTCCTCCCTTCCTTCACCAGTAATAAGGGGTGTGTCTGAGGAGTCCTGTGTGTAATTCCTCCCTTCCTTCACCAGTAATAAGGGGTGTGTCTGAGGAGTCCTGTGTGTAATTCCTCCCTTCCTTCACCAGTAATAAGGGGTGTGTCTGAGGAGTCCTGTGTGTAATTCCTCCCTTCATTCACCAGTAATAAGGGGTGTGTCTGGGGAGTCCTGTGTTTGCATTGACCTCAAGACACCGATTCACCACCTGTTATGATAGTGGACAGTTAGTTATTGATCCTGTCATCAGATAGAGGACAGTTAGTTATTGATCCTGTCATCAGATAGAGGACAGTTAGTTATTGATCCTGTCATCAGATAGTGGACAGTTAGTTATTCATCCTGTCATCAGATAGTGGACAGTTAGTTATTGATCCTGTCATCAGATACAGGACAGTTAGTTATTTATCCTGTCATCAGATAGTGGACAGTTAGTTATTGATCCTGTCATCAGATACAGGACAGTTAGTTATTGATCCTGTCATCAGATAGTGGACAGTTAGTTATTGATCCTGTCATCAGATACAGGACAGTTAGTTATTGATCCTGTCATCAGATAGAGGACAGTTAGTTATTGATCCTGTCATCAGATAGTGGACAGTTAGTTATTGATCCTGTCATCAGATAGTGGACAGTTAGTTATTGATCCTGTCATCAGATACAGGACAGTTAGTTATTGATCCTGTCATCAGATACAGGACAGTTAGTTATTGATCCTGTCATCAGATACAGGACAGATAGTTATTGATCCTGTCATCAGATAGTGGACAGTTAGTTATTGATCCTGTCATCAGATACAGGACAGTTAGTTATTGATCCTGTCATCAGATAGTGGACAGTTAGTTATTGATCCTGTCATCAGATAGAGGACAGTTAGTTATTGATCCTGTCATCAGATACAGGACAGTTAGTTATTGATCCTGTCATCAGATAGAGGACAGTTAGTTATTGATCCTGTCATCAGATACAGGACAGTTAGTTATTGATCCTGTCATCAGATACAGGACAGTTAGTTATTGATCCTGTCATCAGATAGAGGACAGTTAGTTTTTGATCCTGTCATCAGATAGAGGACAGTTAGTTATTGATCCTGTCATCAGATAGAGGACAGTTAGTTATTGAGCCTGTCATCAGATAGAGGACAGTTAGTTATTGATCCTGTCATCAGATAGAGGACAGTTAGTTATTGATCCTGTCATCAGATAGTGGACAGTTAGTTATTGATCCTGTCATCAGATACAGGACAGTTAGTTATTGATCCTGTCATCAGATAGTGGACAGTTAGTTATTGATCCTGTCATCAGATACAGGACAGTTAGTTATTGATCCTGTCATCAGATAGAGGACAGTTAGTTATTGATCCTGTCATCAGATAGTGGACAGTTAGTGGACAGTTAGTTATTGATCCTGTCATCAGATACAGGACAGTTAGTTATTGATCCTGTCATCAGATACAGGACAGTTAGTTATTGATCCTGTCATCAGATACAGGACAGATAGTTATTGATCCTGTCATCAGATAGTGGACAGTTAGTTATTGATCCTGTCATCAGATACAGGACAGTTAGTTATTGATCCTGTCATCAGATAGTGGACAGTTAGTTATTGATCCTGTCATCAGATAGAGGACAGTTAGTTATTGATCCTGTCATCAGATACAGGACAGTTAGTTATTGATCCTGTCATCAGATAGAGGACAGTTAGTTATTGATCCTGTCATCAGATACAGGACAGTTAGTTATTGATCCTGTCATCAGATACAGGACAGTTAGTTATTGATCCTGTCATCAGATAGAGGACAGTTAGTTTTTGATCCTGTCATCAGATAGAGGACAGTTAGTTATTGATCCTGTCATCAGATAGAGGACAGTTAGTTATTGAGCCTGTCATCAGATAGAGGACAGTTAGTTATTGATCCTGTCATCAGATAGAGGACAGTTAGTTATTGATCCTGTCATCAGATAGTGGACAGTTAGTTATTGATCCTGTCATCAGATACAGGACAGTTAGTTATTGATCCTGTCATCAGATAGTGGACAGTTAGTTATTGATCCTGTCATCAGATAGAGGACAGTTAGTTATTGATCCTGTCATCAGATAGAGGACAGTTAGTTATTGATCCTGTCATCAGATAGTGGACAGTTAGTTATTCATCCTGTCATCAGATAGTGGACAGTTAGTTATTGATCCTGTCATCAGATAGAGGACAGTTAGTTATTGATCCTGTCATCAGATAGAGGACAGTTAGTTATTTATCCTGTCATCAGATAGTGGACAGTTAGTTATTGATCCTGTCACCAGATAGAGGACAGTTAGTTATTGATCCTGTCATCAGATACAGGACAGTTAGTTATTGATCCTGTCATCAGATACAGGACAGTTAGTTATTTATCCTGTCATCAGATACAGGACAGTTAGTTATTGATCCTGTCATCAGATAGAGGACAGTTAGTTATTGATCCTGTCATCAGATAGTGGACAGTTAGTTATTGATCCTGTCATCAGATAGTGGACAGTTAGTTATTGATCCTGTCATCAGATAGTGGACAGTTAGTTATTGATCCTGTCATCAGATACAGGACAGTTAGTTATTGATCCTGTCATCAGATAGTGGACAGTTAGTTATTGATCCTGTCATCAGATACAGGACAGTTAGTTATTGATCCTGTCATCAGATAGAGGACAGTTAGTTTTTGATCTTGTCATCAGATAGTGGACAGTTAGTTATTGATCCTGTCATCAGATAGAGGACAGTTAGTTATTGATCCTGTCATCAGATAGAGGACAGTTAGTTATTGATCCTGTCATCAGATAGTGGACAGTTAGTTATTGATCCTGTCATCAGATAGAGGACAGTTAGTTATTGATCCTGTCATCAGATACAGGACAGTTAGTTATTGATCCTGTCATCAGATACAGGACAGTTAGTTATTGATCCTGTCATCAGATAGTGGACAGTTAGTTATTGATCCTGTCATCAGATAGAGGACAGTTAGTTATTGATCCTGTCATCAGATAGTGGACAGTTAGTTATTTATCCTGTCATCAGATAGTGGACAGTTAGTTATTGATCCTATTATCAGATAGAGGACAGTTAGTTATTGATCCTGTCATCAGATACAGGACAGTTAGTTATTGATCCTGTCATCAGATAGTGGACAGTTAGTTATTTATCCTGTCATCAGATAGTGGACAGTTAGTTATTGATCCTGTCATCAGATACAGGACAGTTAGTTATTGATCCTGTCATCAGATAGAGGACAGTTAGTTATTGATCCTGTCATCAGATACAGGACAGTTAGTTATTGATCCTGTCATCAGATACAGGACAGTTAGTTATTGATCCTGTCATCAGATAGAGGACAGTTAGTTATTGATCCTGTCATCAGATAGAGGACAGTTAGTTTTTGATCCTGTCATCAGATAGAGGACAGTTAGTTATTGATCCTGTCATCAGATAGAGGACAGTTAGTTATTGAGCCTGTCATCAGATAGTGGACAGTTAGTTATTGATCCTGTCATCAGATAGTGGACAGTTAGTTATATATCCAACCTTGATGGCCTCTCAACGGGGGGGGGGGTGTGTGTGTGTGTGTGTGTGTGTGTGTGTGTGTGTGTGTGTGTGTGTGTGTGTGTGTGTGTGTGTGTGTGTGGTGTGTGTGTGTGTGTGTGTGTGTGAGAGAGAGAGAATAGGAGTGAGAGAAAGAGGAAGTGAGGTTGAAAATGTGTGTGTGTGTGTTCTTAGTTACCATCCATGTCTCAGTCATATCCCTTTAACTAGCTGTTATCAGGGAAGCCTCTAGTGGGGGGTAAAGGTATACATTACAGTCCACAAACCTCACACACTCACATACACACACACAGATATGAGCCTCCTGTAACGGTTGTCGTCGGGAATGGAGGACCAAAACGCAGCAGGAATGTGGATGCTCATCTTGTATTTTATTTTAAATAAAGAGAACACCAAAATAACAAACGAAGAACGCACGAACAACAAAACAGTCTTGTCAGGCACACTCAGCAAAACAAGAAACAATCTCCCACAACACTACACCAAACAATTACCCATATATAGGACTCTCAATCAGAGGCAACAAGAAAACACCTGCCTCCAATTGAGAGTCCAACCCCAATAAACTAGACAAAGAAATACAAAAGACTAGAGACCACAGAAATACAAACCTAAAACATAACCCCAAAAACCCGGAAATAATAAATCAAACACCCTACTACATAAAACACCACCCCGAACCACATAAACAAAATACCCTCTGCCACGTCCTGACCAAACTACAATAACAAATAACCCTTATACTGGTCAGGACGTGACAGTACCCCCCCTAAAGGTGCTAACCCCGGATGCACCTCATAAAATAAAAAAAACAAAACAACAACAACAATAACAATAATCCCCCTAAACTAAAGGGAGGGAAGGGAGGGTGGCTGCCGTCACCGACGGCACTTGTGCTACACCCCCCCCCTCCCCAACCCACCTATACAGGAGGTGGTTCTGGCTCCGGCCTACTGTCCTCCAGAATGCAGACAGACTTGATCAGTTTCGGGCCGTAGGCAGACTCCCATCGTTCCAGATCGTAGGCAGACCTCTTCCGTTCCACACTGTAGGAAGACTCATTTGATACATAGTTAATCCTATTTAGTTCTGGATCGTCAACAGACTTACTTAGTTCCGGGTTGCTGATAGACTCCCTTGGTTCCGGGTCACAGGCAGACTCCCTCGGTTCCGGGTCGCAGGCAGACTCCCTCGGTTCTGGGTCGCAGGCAGACTCCCTCGGTTCCGGACTAGACACTGTTGCCGGATACTCTGGACTGCACATTGGTGCCGGATACTCTGGACTGCACACTGTTGCCGGATACTCTGGACTGCACACTGTTGCCGGATACTCTGGACTGCACACTGTTGCCGGATACTCTGGACTGCATACTGATGCCGGATACTCTGGACTGCACACTGCTGCCGGATACTCTGGACTGCATACTGATGCCGGATACTCTGGACTGCACACTGTTGCCGGACACTCTGGACTGCACACTATTGCCGAACTCTCGAGGCTGGGCTGACGCACTGCAAGCCTTATGCATGGTACTGGTACTGGATGTGCCAGTCTGTGGACACGCACCTCAGGGCTAGTGTGGGGAGCGGGAACAGGCCGAGTCGGACTGGGTTGACGCACTGGAAGCCTGATGCGTGGTGCTGGTACTGGAGGTATCAGCCTGGGAACACGCACCTCAGGGCTAGTGCGGGGAGCGGGAACAGGACGAGTCGGACTGGGCTGACGCACTGGAAGCCTGATGCGTGGTGCTGGTACTGGAGGTATCAGCCTGGGAACACGCACCTCAGGGATAGTGCGGGGAGCGGGAACAGGACGAGTCGGACAGGGCTGACGCACTGGACCGTAGAGGCGTACTGGCGGTCTCGAGCGCAGAACTGGCATCACTCTTACTGGCTGGATGCCCACTTCCCCCTGGCAAATGCGGGGCGCTGGTATTGCGCGTACCGGCCTAAAAATACTTGGCCTCGCCACAGTACCCATTACCCCGAAGCACGGGACCTGTCCAGTCACTGGTTGCCCAGAAAAGGTATGGGGATTTGGCCTGGGGCTCAATCCTCGCCCAGCCAAACTACCCATGTGCCCCCCCCAAAACATTCTTGGGGCAGCCTCTCGGGCTTAAAAGCCAGTCGTGTTCCCCTGTAGCGTTCCCTGTCATCGCTCCACTTCCTCCATGGACCTTCTCCTGCCATAATCTCCTCCCACGTCCACTTCTCACAATCGTCCATATAACCCCAAAAACCCGGAAATAATAAATCAAACACCCTACTACATAAAACACCACCCCGAACCACATAAACAAAATACCCTCTGCCACGTCCTGACCAAACTACAATAACAAATAACCCTTATACTGGTCAGGACGTGACACCTCCAAAGCCTGGCTCAGGGGAAAATTAATGTATAATGGGGGGGGGGGGGGGTCTACTTGCGTGTGTGTGTCTTATCCAACCGAAGACCTCCACTCACTCAACGGGAGAAATTCTGGTCACATCCCGCCCCACCCACCGACCCTTTGAATCAATCAAACCCTCCCTGTCTTCGCCCCCTCTTCCCCCTGGAAAACCCAGCGTTTAATTATTTTACAGTGAATGAGAACGTGAAAGCAGAGGATGTTTCCTCTTTCTATAGCAACGGTCATCTAAATTACTTTAAGGTGTTAAAACAATTCTAATAAATTAAGTAATTGTTTTATTTTTAGAATACATCAGTTATTTACTGAGTTATAGAACATGGCAATGACAAAGTTCAGAGATTGAGGTAGGATGTACATGTATTGTGAAATGTCACAACAAATGTTATGTATTCATATATAAATGTTATGTATTCATATATAAATGTTATGTATTCATATATAAATGTTCTTATTCTATCAGGTATTTTTTTTAAATTTGTATTAAAAGAAAGAAAATTATATGTGCCTAATTTATATAAATATACTTGGCGGAGTTGCATATATGAATAAATTAACATAAAGGGGAGGGGTATGACTGCAACCTCCAAACACTTGCTCTATCTACCCTAACTGCACTCGCCTGCGCCGTCTAGACTGTCTCAGTCATTAAAGTGTTGTCACGCTCTCTTGCATAATTCAACAAGTTTGTCAGTGAGGAGATTTGTTTATCTGGCCCGGGTTACCCCGGTGGGAAGAATTTGAACTGGGGGAAAAGTGACTGCATTCGTTCTGGAGCAGGGCTGCCTCCTGGGCGTGAGCCAGGTGCTCCGCTTTGGAAGACGGTGAAATTGGCTCAAAACAAAAAGTTAGGTAATTAAGCTCGAGGAGTAATGAGTAGCATTCTGTGTTTTCACATGCAAAGGTTATTGATTTTGATAAGAACGATTTATCTGCCTTCCCAATGAATTAAAACATTTATTTCATGGAAAAGAGATGTTTCTGGATGATGCACCTAGCTGCCTTGATGACAACATGACCGATTACAGTTTGAGTTGAGTAAAGCGTTCCTCCCTCGCCCGTCGTCGCTCGATTCAACCCGGGCCAGCGTAATATAACTTTTCAGAAGTTGCTTTCATTTCAGAGCATCTAGTTTGTAAACATTTAAACCGTATTAAAATCCCCCCAAAAATGAACACCGATCAAAAAATAAAGTTATCTTTCTTCTCTTTCTCGTGATGCACGTGTCGAGACGGTGGGTTAAATTCCAGACTAAGATTTAGCCTTTGACAGGTAATTACAAACCTTTTTACGGTCGTAATGCTGCCGGGGGAAAACTATAGGCACAAGCAAGAATATGGAAGAGTCACAGGAGTACGATGAAAGCAATCAAACCAGAGAGATTTAAGTGACAAGTGGAAGTCCCACCCCTCAAATACAGGAAATAGATGGTTGAAAAAGACAGATCCTCAGGTGGATGGGGCATGCACATTGCTACTTTCTATTTTTGTATACGCATGTCATAACATAGTTAACAGGGTCTCAGTCCATCATAACATAGTTAACAGGGTCTCAGTCCATCATAACATAGTTAACAGGGTCTTCAGTCCATCATAACATAGTTAACAGGGTCTCAGTCCATCATAACATAGTTAACAGGGTCTCAGTCCATCATAACATAGTTAACAGGGTCTCAGTCCATCATAACATAGTTAACAGGGTCTCAGTCCATCATAACATAGTTAACAGGGTCTTCAGTCCATCATAACATTAGAGAGCCAGAGCACCAATCACGAATCCTGTCTCCCAGACACATCTTTGTCTAGTCTGTCCATCCTCCTGTTATGGTGGAGCAGAACAACATGCTGTTCTGTAATGGAACATGTCTAGTCTGTCCATCATGTTAAGGTGGAGCAGAACAACATACTGTTCTGTAATGGAACATGTCTAGTCTGTCCATCCTCCTGTTATGGTGGAGCAGAACATCATACTGTTCTGTAATGGAATATGTCTAGTCTGTCCATCCTCCTGTTATGGTGGAGCAGAACAACATACTGTTCTGTAATGGAACATGTCTAGTCATGTGTATTACTTTCACTCCCTGATCTGTTTCACCTGTCTTTGTGCTTGTCTCCACCCACGTCCAGGTGTCGCCCAGCTTCCTCATTATCCCCAGTGTATTGATACCTGTGTTCTCTGTTTGTGTGTTGCCTGTTCGTCTTGTCTTGTCAAGCTTACCAGCGTGTTTTTCCATGCTCCTGCTTTCCTAGTCTCTGTTTTTCTAGCCCTCCCGGTTCTGACCCGTTCTGCATGCCCTGACACTGAGCCCGAATGCCTGACCATTCAGCCTGCCTTGACCTCAAGCCTGTCTGCCCTGACACTGAGCCCACCTGCCTGACCATTCAGCCTGCCTTGACCTCGAACCTGCCTGCAGGGAGTCACCATTGAAAAACATGAGGAGCTATTTCAGAACCTTACGGAAGGTCTCCAGGGGCTGAACTACAACAGTTGCCTGTATTGTGATGCTACAGGGCATTACATATCCACCTGTCCAGTAAAAGAGCAGACTCATCAGCTAGGTAAGAGTACCATGGTGGGTCATACTGGGAGTTTTCTAACTCACGTTACTCATACTCTCTTCCGTGTTATCCTGCTGTTGGGTGACTGGTCTAAATCTCTCCTGTTGCTTATTGACTCTTGTCATCATGTGCCTTTGGGTGGATGGGTGGGGGGGAGTCATAGGCTGCCAACCCCCCTTTTCTCTCTCTCTTTCTCTCTCCACAGTTTTATGGCGTAAACACCAGGTAGGAACTTTGGGTTTGGCAGGTTTGAGGGGAAAGAAACCTCTTTGAGACAAAGGATCTTCTCCTGCCAAAACTCCTACGTCCCCAAATGTGGAGAATTAAACAATATTTCTATTTTTGAGAATGTGGAACCGGTCGGTGGGAAATTAAAGAACGATCCTGTTGAAGTTGTTTTATTTTGTGACATCATGAAAGACAGTAGACCAATATAACTGTAATTTTGGAAGTGTACATTCGTCACGTCCTGACCAGTAAAGGGGTTATTTGTTATTGTAGTTTGGTCAGGACGTGGCAGGGGGGTGTTTGTTTTATGTGGTTCGGGGTTTGTTAGGATGTGTGTTTATGTAGAGGGGTGTTTGTTTAGAGTATTCCGGGGTTTTTGGTTATGTTCTATGTTTTGTATTTCTATGCTCTGTCTATGTTGTGTATTTCTTTGTGTTGGCCTGGTATGGCTCTCAATCAGCATCGTTGTTGCTGATTGAGAGTCATACTTAGGTAGCCCTGTTTTCACATGTCCCTTGTGGGAAGTTGTTGTTGCACTGCTGTGTTAGCTTGCAATATTGTTCGTTCGTACGTTTTCTTGTTTTGTTTATTAAGTGTTCTAATAAAAGATAAAATGAGCACTCAACCCGCTGCGCCTTGGTCCAGTATATACGACGACCATTACAGAACTTCCCACCACCAATGGACCAAGCAGCGGGCCCAGGAGGAGCAAGGATCCTGGGCCAGGGAGAGAAGGGAGTGGAGGACATCTTGGGCATGGGAAGAGGTAATGGCAGGGGACAAGACCCTGCCATGGAAACAGGTGGAGACAGCGAGGGAGGAATGGCGAAAATGGAGCGAAGAGGACTGGGACTGTTAAATTGGTACACGGTTGGCATTTAAGCCTGAGAGGCAGCCCCAATAAATGTTTTGGGGGGGGGCACACGGGTAGTTTGGCTGGGGCAGGGTTAAGTCCCAAGCCAACTCCCCATGCTTACCGGAGGCAGCATGTTACTGGTCAGGCCCCATGCTATGGGGAGATGCGCACGGCGTCGAGGCCGAGCATTCATAGGCCGGTGTGTGCGGTGCCAGCGTCCCGCATTTGCCAGGGGGAAGTGGGCATCCAGCTAGTAAGGGTGGTGCCAGTACTGTGCTCGAGACCGCCAGTGCGCCTTCACGGCCCAGTGTATCCTGTTCCCGCTCCTCCCACCAGTCCTGAGGTGCGTGTATCCAGTCTGGCGTATCCAAAGCCAGCACCACGCATTAGGATTCCAGTGTTTCAGCCCAGTCCAACTCGTCCTGTTCCTGCTCCTCACACTAGCCTTGGGGTGCGTGTCTCCAGTCTGGTACCTCCACTACCAGCCCCACGCCCCAGGACTCCAGTGCGTCAGCCCAGTCCAACTCGTCCTGTTCCTGCTCCTCACACTAGCCTTGAGGTGCGTGTCTCCAGTCTGGTACCTCCACTACCAGCCCCACGCATCAGGCTTTAAGTGCACAGTCCTCGTCCAGAGCTTCTGATGACAGTACCCCGTCCAGCGCTTCCGGCAATAGTGCCCCGTCCAGAGTGTCCGGCAACAGTGCCCCGTCCAGAGTGTCCGGCAACAGTGCCCCGTCCAGAGTGTCCGGCAATAGTGCCCCGTCCAGAGTGTCCGGCAACAGTGCCCCGTCCAGAGTGTCCGGCAACAGTGCCCCGTCTAGAGAAGGCCCACAATCCAGAACTGAGAGAGAGACGACCTACAGTCCGGGACCGAGTGAGACGGCCTACAGTCCGGAACCGAGAGAGTCGGCCTACAGTCCGGGACCGAGTGAGACGGCCTACAGTCCGGGACCGAGTGAGACGGCCTACAGTCCGGAACCGAGAGAGACGGCCTACAGTCCGGAACCGAGAGAGACGGCCTACAGTCCGGAACCGAGAGAGACGGCCTACAGTCCGGAACCGAGTGAGACGGCCTACAGTCCGGAACCGAGTGAGACGGCCTACAGTCCGGAACCGAGTGAGACGGCCTACAGTCCGGAACCGAGAGAGATGGCCTACAGTCCGGAACGGGCGCAGCCAGAGTCGCCCTATGGTCCGGAGCTCCCAGAGTCGCACTACGGTCCGGAGCTCCCAGAGTCGCCCTTCTGCCCGAGGTCTACAGCGAAGCGCTTCAGCCCGAGGTCTACAGCGACGCGCTTCAGCCCGAGGTATTCAGCGGGGGTGGACAGGTTAGGTGGGGAACTAAGGCCAGAGCCTGAGCAACCTCCACAGTAGGAGTATTGGGGAGGGGGGGTGTAGCACGGGAACCGTCGGGGGCTTTATTTTGGGGTTTATTTTTTGTGTGAGGTGCATCCGGGGTCTGCACCTTTGGGGGGGGGTACTGTCACGTCCTGACCAGTAAAGGGGTTATTTGTTATTGTAGTTTGGTCAGGACGTGGCAGGGGGGTGTTTGTTTTATGTGGTTCGGGGTTTGTTAGGGTGTGTGTTTATGTAGAGGGGTGTTTGTTTAGAGTATTCCGGGGGTTTTGGTTATGTTCTATGTTTTGTATTTCTATGCTCTGTCTATGTTGTGTATTTCTTTGTGTTAGCCTGGTATGGCTGTCAATCAGGAACAGCTGTACATCGTTGTTGCTGATTGAGAGTCATACTTAGGTAGCCCTGTTTTCACATGTCCCTTGTGGGATGTTGTTGTTGCACTGCTGTGTTAGCTTGCAATACTGTTCGTTCGTACGTTTTCTTGTTTTGTTTATTAAGTGTTCTAATAAAAGATAAAATGAGCACTCAACCCGCTGCGCCTTGGTCCAGTATATACGACGACTGTTACAACATTCCTCAGTTATTAGATTTCTACCTGAATGTTGCATAAAATGAATAAGTATGACTACTTTTGAAAAGATAGAAATGTGACTTGAGTCTTCTAAATGAGATAATGTTTTTTCATGTTAAGTTTATCCAGTCAGGAACCACACCCACGTGAGCACAGACATTACGACAAAACGTCATGGAACACCCCTTTTCACAGAGTTAATAAAAGGACTTGGGACAAAATTAACATTAGATCGGAGAACGTGAGGATCATCCGCACGTTGAAATGGCTACCACTCCAGAGACCAGAGAGCATGGAGCAGTAGCTACATGTTGAAATGGTTGGCAATTTAAATACAGACCAGTTACGTGCAGCGCCAGCTGAATACGAAACAAATGGTTAAGAAGAAAATCTCGACAAGACTACACATTTAGTCGGCAGCTGTATATGTACAATAGTCTAGGAAACTCGACCGAAGACGAGAGGAGAACATTTCCCTATTGAACGACCATTGGTACGCCTGACAAATCCATTATAACAAACTACAACTACAAAAGACTTTGATCTCTGGTGGACAAACCAGAGACTTTCTGTCGACTGACTCTCCAGCAGACGGACAGGCCACAAAGGTCTACACTCGTAAATATGTAACTTGCAATTTATTTTCGAATGAGCGGCCGTTTATGTGCAAAGGGTTAGCATTTCCATGAGCCTAGATAACAGATGTGTGTACGATAGTGGAGTCCTTCGTCTGTTCTCCTGCTCTTTCTTACCTGCCCCTCCCATTCTATTGTCTACCAAGCCGTCATATCGATTTAGTCCACTAGGGACATTTCATGGCTTTGTGTTAGTAACCAATGAATAATCTATCCTGTGTGTTTTTATGTAATTCTGTGTGATTATTTAGTTAGTTAGTAAATAAATAATGAAGACAATTTGTAAATCCCTGATTCATCATTTATGCTAGGCTTCGTACACATATCCAAGGGTTTGCGACATTCAGAATATGACTGATGAGGTAATAATACATTAAGTTGTGAAGGTAATCGATAAGATATGAAAATATCTGAAGAGAGTTAAAATTTTCAAAAATGTAACTCTTTAAATAACATTTTCACCTGGTTCCCCGACTTCCTAGTTAATTACTGTTTACATGATTAGTTTAATTGTGCAGTAATTACACAGAGAATTGATTTGATAACATAAGTGTTCCCATTAATGATCGTCCACAGACACGAACGATAGAGAGTCAGCCAACGTTATGACATCTCCATGTTAGATCAACTATTATACAGTAGAGAACAGTCCTTCTAGACTCCATGTTTGATCAACTATTATATAATACAGTGTGACATTTTCTCTGTGTTTATCCACTCGTATGTTTAGAATAATGCTGCTTCTCTAATAACCAACTTTGTTGGGTTCATGTGTGTAACTGATTGACTGTACATGGGAGGAATCCACACTATCACTGAATAAGCAATTTCCCAGTACAGCCAGAACATTGCTCTGGGAACCAAAAGGAGTATCTCAGTTTCAAGGTAAGAAGCCTGGTGTGGTATCAGTCAGTCTCATGCAGGAACCAACCGTGCTTATATGACTTGTTTGTGTCGCAGTTTAAAGGGTCTCAAATCAAATCAAACTTTATTAGTCACATGCTCCGAATACAAGAAGTGTAGACTTTACCGTGAAATGCTTACTTACAAGCCCTTAACCAACAGTGCAGTTCAAGAAGAGTTAAGAAAAATATTTAGCAAGTAGACTAAACTAAAAAGTAATAATAATAAAAATTAACATCAGGCTTGTGTTGAGTCAGTGAACCTCGATGACTGAGATAATAAAGATGGATTCATTTCCTTTGAATTTGAGTCCTTAGTGGTGAATTTCCACAACAACAGAGAGAACAGTTATTCTGTTATCAATTCATTGTATTGTTATTGCATATGTTTTGTTGGTTTGATTATAATGTATTATTCATTTGCATTGTTATATATTGTATGTACTTGACAAGGTAAATAGAATGAGCAGAAAATAGTTTACGATTGATAGTACTTATCATAATCCTATTTAGCAGTTCAGAGTACCGAGGATGAATCCTATTTCTCACAGATCCATCTGTATTTATAGGAACAGTCATAGTCCCACCATTCTCCTGTGTCTGATGACCTGGAGTAGAAATACACACAGTTCTCAGCTCTTCCACCATTAGGATCTCCACTGTTCCAATACCTGTAGAAGAAACAACACACAGAATCAGGCTGTCCACTATTCCAATACCTGTAGGAGCAACAACACATAGGATCAGACTGTCCACTGTTCCAATACCTGTAGGAGAAACAGCACATAGCATCAGGCTGTCCACTTTTCCGTTACCTGTAGAAGAAACAACACATAGAATCAGACTGTCCACTGTTCCAATAACTGTAGAAGAAACAACACATAGAATCAGGCTGTCCACTGTTCCAATACCTGTAGAAGAAACAACACATTGAATCAGGCTGTCCACTGTTCCAATACCTGTAGGAGAAACAACACATAGAATCAGACTGTCCACTGTTCCAATACCTGTAGGAGAAACAACACATAGAATCAGACTGTCCACTCTGAACCTACTTCTCCAGACATTGATGTCATGGTGAAAAATAATTCATTTATGTCTTACTTTGTGGTCAGTGGTGTGTCGTCCACCCATTTCCAGGTCCCCTCAGAAACAGAGTCAGTCAGACCAATCCAGGCATAGTTCTTTCGTCCACATAACCAATTGACTAATGTCTGTCATTGTGGAAGAGATTCAACATTGTTAATACATAGCCATTACTACTCGTTATCTCTCTCTCTGTCTCTCTCTCTCTGTCTCTCTCTCACTGTCTCTCTCTCTTTCTCTCTGTCTCTCTCTCTCTCTCTCTCTCTCTCTCTCTCTGTCATTTAATTTCAATTCAATTTAAGAGCTTTATTGGCATGGGAAACATATGTTAACTGTCACGTCCTGACCATAGAAAGCTGTTATTTTCTATGGTAGAGTAGGTCAGGGCGTGACAGGGTTTTTTTCTTGTTTAGATTTTCTATGTTATGTTCTAGTTTTTGTATTTCTATGTTGGGCTTTTTTGGGATGATCTCCAATTAGAGGCAGCTGGTCATCGTTGTCTCTAATTGGAGATCATACTTAAGTAGTTGTTTGTGGGAGGTTGTTTTTGAGTTAGTGTATGTTGCACCGCTTCGTCACGGTTTGTTGTTTTTGTTCTTTAGTTCATTTGTGTATCTTGCATAGTTTCACAGTTCAATAAAATATGTGGAACGATACACAAGCTGCACTTTGGTCCGCTCCTTCCGACGAACGATGGGACATTAACATCGCCAAAGAAAGTGAGCTAGATAATAAACAATACAAGTAAACATTACACTTACAAAAGTTCCAAAACAATAAAGATACTACAAGTGTCATATTATGAGGAAGTAGATAAAGTACAAAAGGGAAAATAAATATGGGTTGTATTTACAATGGTGTTTGTTCTTTACTGGTTGACCTTTTCTTGTGGCAACAGGTCACAAATCTTGCTGCTGTGATGGCACACTGTGGTATTTCACCCAGTAGATATGGGAGTTTATCAAAATTGGCTTTGTTTTCAAATTCTTTGTGCATCTGTATAATCTGAGGGAAATATGTGTCTCTCATAGAGTCATACATTTGGCAGGAGGTTAGGAAGTGCAGCTCAGTTTCTACCTCATTTTATGGGCAGTGTGCACATAGCCTGTCTTCTCTTGAGAGCCAGGTCTGCCTCTCTCAATAGCAAGGCTATGCTCACTAAGTCTGTACATAGTCAAAGCTTTCCTTAAGTTTGGGTCAGTCACATTGGTCAGGTATTCTGTTTAGGGCAAATAGCATTCTAGTTTGCTCAGTTTTTTTGTTAATACTTTCTAATGTGTCAAGTAATTATCTTTTTGTTTTCTCATGATTTGGTTGGGTCTAATTATGTTGCTGTCCAGAGGCTCTGTGGGGTCTTTGTGTTTTTGAACAGAGCCCAGGACCAGCTTGCTTAGGGGACTCTTCTGCAGGTTCAACTCTCTGTAGGTGCTGGCTTTGTTATGGAAGGTTTGGGAA
Organism: Salmo salar; assembly: GCF_965601325.2. Classification (NCBI taxonomy): domain Eukaryota; kingdom Metazoa; phylum Chordata; class Actinopteri; order Salmoniformes; family Salmonidae; genus Salmo; species Salmo salar. Next base: position 1,528,090 of record NC_138294.1, read on the forward strand.
TCGCTTCCTTTTCGGTGGTTGTAGAATTTAACAACTCTTTTCTGGATTTTGATAATTACTGGGTAATAAGCCGCAACTTTTTTCCCACGCTATGAACCTCGCGGCTTAATATATGGATTTTTCCCGCTTTCAATTTTTTTGGGGGAAATTCTTTTTTTTTAAATACTTCACTAAAACGGGCCGCATGCGAAGAGCAACTTATGGTCAAGTCTGCCAGTGGGTCCTGACAGCGTGGAGCATTGTCAAAAAATCCACTATCATCAACGGGTTTCGAAAGGCTGGACTGCTGCGTGTTGAAGAGGGCTCAGCGGGGGATTTGCCTCAGGATGAAAGTGACGAGAGCGACAATGAAAACGATCCAATATCGGATGAAGCAATTCTGAGGCTATTCAACTCCGACACCGAAGGAGATGACTTCAGTGCACAGGAGGAGGAAGATAGTGACCAATGACTTTCTTGGTAGGCTACTGTTTACTGCAAATTATTTATCTTTGTTACAAGCCGTGTTTCGTTAAAGCCTATTTATTTTTGTTACAAGCCGTGTTTCGTTAAAGCCTATTTATTTTTGTTACAAGCCATGTTTCGTTAAAGCCTATTGATAGGGTGACCATACGTCCTCTTTTTCCCGGACATGTCCTCTTTTTGGACCTAAAAAAATGCGTCCTGCCGGGATTTCTAAATCGCCCAAAATGTCCGGGATTCGGCTTTTGCTTTCTACTGTCGCCATTCATTGTGTGCGTTTTGAGGGTTTTTGCATTGCTTTGACCTTTCTCTTTAGGTCCCGCCTTCTCACACGCCACCATTGGTGGGTCATGTAGGCCTACGCAAACATTGGTCAAACTGCATCTCAATCATTACCCTCACCATGGCAACAGCCAAGAGACAGCAGCAGCTTGCTTGTCAACAGTGGCACATGGCTCCAGAACAGCGTAAAAATGCCCAAACGCAAATGTAAATTCACAGACGATTTACAGAGAAAGTTCCCGTGTTTTCGTCTTGGTCGGGATCACGTGTGAAGCAGAATGCATGACCTGCAAAGCTGGCAGGTACGTGTCAGTGTCAAATAAAGGTCCTAGCGACCTAGAAGCCCACATAAGCTCCGCAAAACACAATTAACTGACTATTTCGTGAGAGCAGGTAAAACAGAAGATGCTGTTACTGCTGTGGAGGGAGTTTTTGCATTCCACAACACGAAGCATCACATTAGGTACAGATCAATGGACTGCACATCTGCCTTGTTAAAAAGGCTTTCCCTGATTCTGAGACTGCGCGAAAATGTTCAAGTGCTCGTACTAAGACCGAAGCAATTGTTAACTTGTTATGGATAGGGGGCAGTATTTTCACGGCCGGATAAAAAACGTACTCGATTTAATCTGGTTATTACTCCTGCCCAGAAACTAGAATATGCATATAATTATTAGCTTTGGATAGAAAACACTCCAAAGTTTCTAAAACTGTTTGAATGGTGTCTGTGAGTATAACAGAACTCAAATGGCAGGCCAAAACCTGAGAAGATTCTGTACAGGAAGTACCCTGTCTGACCATTTCTTGGCCTTCTTTGCCATCTCTATCCAAAGCAGAGTATCTCTGCTGTAACGTGACACTTCCTGAGGCTCCCAAAGGCTCTCAGAAGGCGGCAGAACGTTGAATGATGACTTTGCTGTCTCTGGCTGAAAAACAGTAGCGCATTTGGTAAGTGGTCGATCTGAGAACAATGAGACAGGTGTGCGCGCGTGTACGAGACGACTCCATGTTTACATTTTCAGTCTTTGAACGAAAACAACGACTCCCGGTCGGAATATTATCGCTTTTTTACGAGAAAAATCACATAAAAATTGATTTTAAACAGCGTTTGGCATGCTTCGAAGTACGGTAATGGAATATTTCGAATTTTTTTGTCACGATTCGCGCCGGGCGCGTCACCCTCGTTACCCTTCGGATAGTGTCTTGAACGCACGAACAAAACGCCGCTATGTGGATATAACTATGTATTATTTGGAACCAAAACAACATTGGGTGATGAAGTAGAAGTCCTGGGAGTGCATTCTGATGAAGAACAGCAAAGGTAATCCAATTTTTCTTATAGTAAATCTGAGTTTGGTGAGTACCAAACTTGGTGGGTGTCAAAATAGCTAGCCATGATGGCCGGGCTATCTACTCAGAATATTGCAAAATGTGCTTTCACCGAAAAGCTATTTTAACCTGTTATGGCTAGGGGGCAGTATTTTCACGGCTGGATAAAAAACATACCCGATTTAATCTGGTTACTACTCCTGCCCGTAACTAGAATATGCATATAATTATTGGCTTTGGATAGAAAACACCCTAAAGTTTCTAAAACTGTTTGAATGGTGTCTGTGAGTATAACAGAACTCATATGGCAGGCAAAAACCTGAGAAGATTTCATGCAGGAAGTGGCCTGTCTGACAAGGTGTCGTTCCTCTTGTCTCTGTTTATTGAAGAGTGAGGATCTTAGCTGTCCCGTGACACTTCCTACGGCTGCCATAGGGTCTCAGAAGGCGGTAAAAAGCTGAATCATGGCTTTGCAGGCTCTGGCTGAAACAAAGTAGCGCGTTTGGGTAGTGGCTGGTTACAGTACTGTGAGACTCAGGCTCGTGCCCGCGTCGACCGTTTAGCTAAATGGACATTCCCGGTCGGAATATTATCGTTTTTTTACCAGAAAAATGGCATAAAAATGGATTTTAAACAGCGGTTGACATGCTTCGAAGTACGGTAATGGAATATTTAGATTTTTTTTGTCACGAATTGCGCCATGCGCGCGACCCTTCTTTACCATTCGGATAGTGTCTGGGACGCACGAACAAAACGCCGCTATTCGGATATAACGATGGATTATTTTGGACCAAACCAACATTTGTTATTGAAGTAGCAGTCCTGGGAGTGCATTCTGACGAAGACAACAAAAGGTAATCAAACTTTTATAATAGTAAATCTGATATTGGTGAGTGCTAAACTTGCCGGGTGTCTAAATAGCTAGCCCGTGATGGCTGGGCTATGTACTTACAATATTGCAAAATGTGCTTTCACCAAAAAGCTATTTTAAAATTGGACATATCGAGTGCATAGAGGAGTTCTGTATCTATAATTATTAAAATAATTGTTATGCTTTTTGTGAACGTTTATCGTGAGTAATTTAGTAAATTGTTAGCAAATTCCCCGGAAGTTTGCGGGGGGTATGCTAGTTCTGAACGTCACATGCTAATGTAAAAAGCTGTTTTTTGATATAAATATGAACTTGATTGAACAAAACATGCATGTATTGTATAACATAATGTCCTAGGTGTGTCATCTGATGAAGATCATCAAAGGTTAGTGCTGCATTTAGCTGTCTTCTGGGTTTTTGTGACATTATATGCTAGCTTGAAAAATGGGTGTCTGATTATTTCTGGCTTGGTACTCTGCTGACATAATCTAATGTTTTGCTTTCGCTGTAAAGCCTTTTTGAAATCGGACAGTGTGGTTAGATAAAGGAGAGTCTTGTCTTTAAAATGCTGTGAAATAGTCATATGTTTGAAAAATTGAAGTTTTTGTATTTTTGAGGAATTTGTAATTCGCGCCACGCCTATCATTGGATATTGGAGCAGGTGTTCCGCTAGCGGAACGTCTAGATGTAAGAGGTTAAAATCGGACACCGTGATTGCATAAAGGAGTTCTGTATCTATAAAATAATTGTTATGTTTTTTGTGAACGTTTATCGTGAGTAATTTAGTAAATTCACCGGAAGTGTTCGGGGGGTATGCTAGTTCTGAACGTCACATGCTAATGTAAAAAGCTGTTTTTTTTATATAAATATGAACTTGATTGAACAAAACATGCATGTATTGTATAACATAATATCCTAGGAGTGTCATCTGATGAAGATCATGAAAGGTTAGTGCTGCATTTAGCTGTGGTTTTGTTTTTCGACCGGGAGACGTTGTTTTCGTTCAAAGACTGAAAGAAGAAAATGGTGTCTTCACGTGCACGCGTGCGCCCGTGTCATTGTTCTCAGATCGACCACTATCCAAATCCCCTACTGTTTTCCGCCCAGGGACTGCAGAGTCATCATTCAACGTTTTGGCGCCTTCTGAGAGCCTATGGGAGTCTTAGAAAATGTCACGTTACAGCAGAGATCCTCTGTTTTCCATAAAGAGGCTATAGAAGGCCAAGAAATGGTCAGAGAGGGCACTTCCTGTATGGAATATTCTCAGGTTTTGGCTGCCATATGAGTTCTGTTATACTCACAGACACCATTCAAACAGTTTTAGAAACTTTAGGGTGTTTTCTATGCAAATAAAATAATGATATGCATATTCTAGTTTCTGGGCAGGAGTAATAACCAGATTAAATCGGGTACGTTTTTTATCCGGCCGTGAAAATACTGCTCCCTATCCTAAACAGGTTAACGCTGTGATAGCACCACCTTCTGTCGACATAGTTCTGAAAGCACTAGAAGACATACCTTACAGTGGTGTTTCTACTGATGGGAGCAAACACGGTGCTGTGAAAATATTCCCTCTGCTTATTCAGTATTTTGATTGGAAGAATGGTGGCGTGCAAAGTAAATTAGTCGAAGTTAAAAACACTCCAAATGAGACAGCTAATACTAGGGTGACCATACTATTTTTTCTGTAGCTGGTCTCTTTTTCCCGGACATGTCCTCTTTTTTGAAAACTATAATATGGTCACCCTACTATTTATTTTTGTTACAAGCCGTGTTTCGTTAAAGCCTGTGTAACGTTCATTTGTTTCAATGTACCGGTAGGCACCTGCGGCTTATAGACGTGTGCGGCTTATTTATGTTCAAAATAATATTATTTTTTAAATTCAGTGGGTGCGGCTTATATTCAGGTGCGCTTAATAGTCCGGAAATTACGGTAATTCTGCTCTGCGTGCATTATTTGCTGTTTTACACAGAGGATATCTTTTAAGAATTCTGCATGCAGAGTCTCAATTTGATTTTTTGTTCCATTTTGTGAATTCTTGGTTGGTGAGCGGACCCAGACCTCACAACCATAAAGGGCAATGGGTTCTATAACTGATTCATTATTATTTTTTGCCAGATCCTATTTGGTATGTCAAATTTTATGTTCCTTTTGATGGTATAGAAGGCCCTTCTTGCTTTGTCTCTCAGATCGTTCACAGCTTTGTGGAAGTTACCTGTGGAGCTGATGTTTAGGCCGAGGTATGTATAGTTTTTGTGTGCTCTAGGGCAACGGTGTCTAGATGGAATTTGTATTCATGGTCGTACTGAGATTTACTGTCAGGGCCCAGGTCTGACAGAATCTGTGCAGAAGATCTAGGTGCTGCTGTAGGCCCTCCTTGGTTGGGGACAGAAGCACCAGATCATCAGCAAACAGTAGACATTTGAGTTCAGATTCTAATATGGTGAGGACCGGGGCTGCAGACTGCTCTAGTGCCAATTCGTTGATATATATGTTGAAGAGGGTGGGGCTTAAGCTGCATCTCTCTCTCTCTCTCTCCCTGTCAATTTCTCTCTCTCTCTTTCTCTGTCACTCTCTCTCTCTCGCTCACTCTCACACTCTCTCTCTCTCTCCCTGTCAATCTCTCTCTCTCTTTCTCTGTCACTCTCTCTCTCACTCACTCTCACACTCTCTCACTCACTCTCACACGCTCTCTCTCACACACACACACACACACACACACACACACACACACACACACACACACACACACACACACACACACACACACACACACACACACACACACACACACACACACACACACACACACACACACACACACACACACACCTGTTTCTCTTGGCTGTTGATGACCACCAAGTGTGCTCCTCTATTTCTGCAGTCCTGTCTGCTCTCCTCCCAGGATTTGTAGTCAGTAGAGACGTAGTAACAACTGCTACCAAGCTTCTTCCATCCTTGAGGACACACTATAAATTGAACATTTCTTGCTTTAGTCACTTTAATACAACATTGAATTAAGTATCAATCACACACTCAAGGAAGACAGGGCACTAACTAATGGATGGTTTGGAAGTCATACATTTTTTCTCACATTTTTAATTTAATATAAGTTAAATTCCTGTCTGTAAGTGACATGTGAACTGATACAGAGACTGTCAAACAGAACAGTCATGAGACTATTTGACTCACCTTTCTGAACTAAAGATTGTAGCTGGTCTCTCTCTCTGGTCAGTGTGTTGTAGCTGGTCTGTAGCTGGTCTCTCTCTTTGGTCAGTGTGTTGTAACTGGTCTGTAGCTGGTCTCTCTCTTTGGTCAGTGTGTTGTAGCTGGTCTGTAGCTGGTCTCTCTCTTTGGTCAGTGTGTTGTAGCTGGTCTGTAGCTGGTCTCTCTCTTTGGTCAGGGTGTTGTAACTGGGCTGTAGCTGGTTTCTCTCTTTGGTCAGGGTGTTGTATCTGGTCTGTAGCTGGTCTCTCTCTTTGGTCAGGGTGTTGTTGCTAGTCTGTAGCTGGTCTCTCTCTTTGGTCAGGGTGTTGTTGCTAGTCTGTAGCTGGTCTCCCTCTTCAGTCAAGTTGTTGCCGCTGGTCTGTAACTGGTCTCCATCTTTGGTCAGGCTGTTATAACTGGTGAATTGGTTTCTCTCTGTGAAATAATTTGATCATTGAACAAGATAACAGTGGAAATGTTAATCAGACATTACCAGGGTTGGAGTCAGTTGCATTTCAGGAAGTACACTGGAATTCCAATTGATTTCCAAATCTTGGAATTGGAATTTGGTTTACTTTCTGATTTGACTGAAATGTAAATGTAATTGAACCCTGGTCATTACATCACTGATGATGAAGAATGTTTGAGTGAGAACATAAACTCACGGTAGAGTAACAGGCCTATGATCCCAGCCAGTAGGAGAACACACAGCAGCCCCAGACACACTGCAGCAGCTCCAGAGTATCTCTTCCACCACTGACAAAACACTGAAGCACAAATTATTACCATAAGAACTCGTTGTATTTGGTGTCTACATATGTGTCCAGTTTCTCTTTGAAAAACGTATGGTTGACATGGAACAGAACACCAGAACTGAGTTCCAGAACCTCTAACAGATTATTGGCTTGAACATAATGCAGAGTCCAGGTACCCAAATGACTGGGACAGAACACCAGAACTGAGTTCCAGAACCTCCAACAGATTATTGGCTTGAACATAATGCAGAGTCCAGGTACCCAAATGACTGCCAACACCTATTTCAATCAAAATCTAATTTCATTTGTCATTTGCTTCGTAAACAACAGGTGTATGCTAATAGTAAAATGCTGAATTACGGGTCCTTTTCCAACAATTCTGAGTTGAAGATGCAACATTTAAAATAGTGGCACAATAAATAAATACACAGTGAATAACAAAGAAGAATAACCTGTAAAAATATGACTACAGTGCATTTGGAATGTATTCAGACCCTTAGACTTTTTTCACATTTTGTTACGTTACAGCCTTATCCTAAAATTGATTCAATTGTTTTTTTCCCTCAACAATCTAGATACAATACCACATAATGACAAAGCAAAAACAGATGTTTTGAAATGTTTGCTTCTTGGGTATGACGCTACAAGCTTGGCACACCTGTATTTAGGGAGTTTCTCCCATTCTTCTCTGCAGATCCTCAAGCTCTGTCAGGTTGGATGGGGAGCGTCACTGCACAGCTATTTTCAGGTCTCTCCAGAGATGTTAGATCGGGTTCAAGTCCGGGCTCTGGCGGGGCCACTCAAGGACATTCAGAGACTTGTCTCAAACCCAATCATGTGTTGTCTTGGCTGTGTGCTTTGGGTCGTTGTCCTGTTGGAAGGTGAACCTTCACCAAGTCTGAGGTCCTAAGCACTCTGGAGCAGGATTTCATCAAGGATCTCTCTGTACTTTGCTCTGGTGGTGGCAGGTTGCCTCCAGACGGGATGCTGGGCATTCAGGCCAAAGAGTTTAATCTTGGTTTCATCAGACCAGAGAATATCATGGTCTGAGAGTCTTTAGGTGCCTTTTGGCAAACTCCAAGTGGGCTGTCATGTGCCTTTTACTGAGGAGTGGCTTCCGTCTGGTAACTCTACCATAAAGGCCTGATTTGTGGAGTGCTGCAGAGATGGTTGTCCTTCTGGAAGGTTCTCCCATCTCCACAGAGGAACTCTAGAGCTCTGTCAGAGTGATCATCACCTCCCTGACCAAGGCCCTTCTCCCCCAATTGGTCAGTTTGTCCGGATGGCCAGCTTCAGGAAGTCTTGGTGGTTCGAAACTTCTTCCATTTCAGAATGATGGAGGCCACTGTGTTCTTGGGACATTCAATGTTGCAGACATTTTTTGGCACCCTTCCCAAGATCTGTGCCTCAACAAAGTCCTGTCTCGGAGCTCTACGGACAATTCCTTCGACCTCATGGCTTGGTTTTTGCTCTGACATGCACTGTCAACTTTGGGACCTTATATAGACAGGTGTGTGCCTTTCTAATCATGTTGAATAAATTGAATATTCCACAGGCTGACTCCAATAAAGTTGTAGAAACATTTCAAGGATGATCATTGGAAACAGGATGCACCTGAGCTCAATTTTGAGTCTCATAGTAAAGGGTCTGAATAATTATGTAAATAAGGTATTTCTGTGTTTTTCATATATATACATTTGCAAAAATGTCTAAAAACCTGTTTTTGCTTTGTTATGGGGTATTTTGTGTAGATTGATGAGGAAAATGTTTTATTTAATACATTTTAGAATAAGGCTGTAATGTAACAAATTATGGAAAAATACTTTCCGAACACACTTTATATACTGGGAGTACCTACCGATGTGTAGGGGTACGAGGTAATAGAGTTAGCTATGTACAGGGAGTACCAGTACCAAGCTGATGTGTAGGGGTACGAGGTAATAGTGGTAGCTATGTACAGGGAGTACCAGTACCAAGCTGATGTGTAGAGGTACGAGGTAATAGTGGTAGCTATGTACAGGGAGTACCAGTACCAAGCTGATGTGTAGGGGTACGAGGTAATAGAGGTAGCTATGTACAGGGAGTACCAGTACCAAGCTGATGTGAAGGGGTACGAGGTAATAGAGGTAGCTATGTACAGGGAGTACCAGTACCAAGCTGATGTGTAGGGGTACGAGGTAATAGAGGTAGCTATGTACAGGGAGTACCAGTACCAAGCTGATGTGTAGGGGTACGAGGTAATAGAGGTAGCTATGTACAGGGAGTACCAGTACCAAGCTGATGTGTAGGGGTACGAGGTAATAGAGGTAGCTAGTGCCTTCAGAAAAGTGCATTGTTCCACATTTTGTAGTTACTGACTGAATTTTAAATGATGTTTTGTTACTGACCTGCACACAATACCCCATAATGTCAAAGAGGAATTATGTTTGTTATATACATATATAAAAAATGTAAATATGAAATGTCTTGTTTTAATAAGTATTCAACCACTTTGTTATGGCAAACCAAAATAATTATAGTGTTTAACCATCTAGAGTCTGAGCCCTGTCTAAGCTGGGTGGGGGGTTCTAAACTAACATATGGAATTGTTTTAAGATGGTCATATTTAGTTATTTGGTTTAGAATTTTAAGTAAATAATTTCAAAAAATTATTGGATGAAACATTCAATTTGGCATTTCTGCTATTAGCCAATAGAAACGGATTGAATAACATACAGTGGCTTGCGAAAGTATTCACCGCCCCTTGGCATTTTTCCTATTTAGCAGCCTTACAACCTTAAAATAGATTTTTGGGGGGTTTGTATCATTTGATTTACACAACATGCCTATCACTTTGTAGATGCTAAATATTTTTTATTGTTTAAACTTCTTAAGGCTAGGCCTCTCGCTAGCGGGACACCTGTCGACAACATCCCGTGAATTTGGAGGGCGCGCAATTCAAATAAATAATCATAAAAATTATGGATATTAAACATTTATGCTTTAGCAGTATGCTTAGGGTCAATGTCCTGCTGGAACGTGAACCTCCGTCCCAATCTCAAATCTTTGGAAGACTGAAAAAGGTTTCCCTCAAGAATTTCCCTGTATTTAGCGTCATCCATAATTCAATTCTGACCAGTAGCCCAGGCCCTGCCGATGAAAAACCTCCCCACAGCATGATGCTGCCACCACCATGCTTCACTGTGGGGTAGTGTTCTCGGGGTGATAAGAGAAGTTGGGTTTGCGCCAGACATAGCGTTTTCCCTGTTGGTCAAAAAGCTAAATTTTAGTCTCATCTGACCAGAGTACCTTCTTCCATATGTTTAGGGAGTCTCCCACATGCCTTTTGGCGAACACCAAACGTGTTTGCTTATTTGTTTCTTTAAGCAATGGCTTTTTCCTGGCCACTCTTCCTTAAAGCCCTGCTCTGTGGAGTGTACGGCTTGAAGTAGTCCTATGGACAGATACTCTAATCTCCGCTGTGGAGCTTTGTAGCTCCTTCAAGGTTATCTTTGGTCTCTTTGTTGCCTTTCTGATTAATGCCCTCCTTGCCTGGTCCGTGGTGCCATATTCTTTCCATTTTGTAATATTGGATTAAATAGTGCTCCGCGGGATGTTTAAAGTTTCGGATATTTTTTTATCTGTATTTCTCCACAATTTTGTCCCTGATCTGTTTGGGGAGCTCCTTGGTCTTCATGGTGCCGCTTGCTTGGTGGTGCCCCTTGCTTAGTGGTGTTGCAGACTCTGGGGCCTTTCAGAACAGGTGTATATATACTGAGATCACGTGAAAGATTAATTGGCACTTAGATTGCACACAGGTGGACTTTATTTAACTAATTATGTGACTTCTGAAGGTAATTGGTTGCACCAGATCTTATTTAGGGGCTTCATTGCAAAGGGGGTGAATACATATGCACACACCACTTTTCCATTTTTATAAGTCATTTTTTCATTTCACTTCACCAATTTCGACTATTTTGTATGTGTCCATTACATGAAATCCAAATAAAAATCTATTTCAATTACAGGTTGTAATGCAACAAAATAGGTAAAACGCCAAGGGGGATGAATACTTTTGCATGACACTGTATTCACTACATGGAACAGATTGTCATTACTGCTATTAGCCCATAGAAACACATTGAATAACAGATTACTGCTATTAGCCCATAGAAACACATTGAATAACAGATTACTGCTATTAGCCAATAGAAACACATTGAATAACAGATAGTCATTACTGCTATTAGCCAATAGAAACACACTGAACAACAGATAGTCATTACTGCTATTAGCCAATAGAAACACATTGAATAACAGATAGTCCTTACTGCTATTAGCCAATAGAAACACATTGAATAACAGATAGTCATTACTGCTATTAGCCCATAGAAACACATTGAATAACAGATTACTGCTATTAGCCAATAGAAACACATTGAATAACAGATAGTCATTACTGCTATTAGCCAATAGAAACACACTGAATAACAGATAGTCATTACTGCTATTAGCCAATAGGAACACATTGAACAACAGATAGTCATTACTGCTATTAGCCAATAGAAACACACTGAATAACAGATAGTCATTACTGCTATTAGCCAATAGAAACACATTGAATAACAGATAGTCATTACTGCTATTAGCCAATAGGAACACATTGAATAACAGATAGTCATTACTGCTATTAGCCAATAGAAACACATTGAATAACAGATAGTCATTACTGCTATTAGCCAATAGAAACACACTGAATAACCGATAGTCATTACTGCTATTAGCCAATAGAAACACATTGAATAACAGATAGTCATTACTGCTATTAGCCAATAGAAACACATTGAATAACAGATTACTGCTATTAGCCCATAGAAACACATTGAATAACAGATAGTCATTACTGCTATTAGCCAATAGAAACACATTGAATAACAGATTACTGCTATTAGCCAATAGAAACACATTGAATAACAGATAGTCATTACTGCTATTAGCCAATAGAAACACACTGAATAACAGATAGTCATTACTGCTATTAGCCAATAGAAACACATTGAATAACAGATTACTGCTATTAGCCAATAGAAACACATTGAATAACAGATAGTCATTACTGCTATTAGCCAATAGAAACACACTGAATAACAGATAGTCATTACTGCTATTAGCCAATAGAAACACATTGAATAACAGATTACTGCTATTAGCCAATAGAAACACATTGAACAACAGATAGTCATTACTGCTATTAGCCAATAGAAACACACGGAATAACAGATAGTCATTATTGCTATTAGCCAATAGAAACACACGGAATAACAGATAGTCATTACTGCTATTAGCCAATAGAAACACATTGAATAACAGATTCACTACATGGAACAACAGATAGTCTCCCAAAATATCAAAAGGAAGTTTGTTCTGAAGTGTCTGTCCTATATCTGAGAGATATTAGAAAGATCAGGAAACATTTTACTAATATTTTTTACATGTATTTATCCCTTTATTTTAGGCACTAAACTATCTCCATATATACATCCATAAATGTTTTAAACTGGTACTGGGGACCTTCAGAGTCTTGTGAGGCTTGTAGACGTCCTAAATGGAGAACCCCATCACGTTTGTGAGAGTCTCATCTTTCAATAGAGGGGTTATAATAGTTTGTAGGCCAAACCGTTCGGACGCTACGTAAGATTTTGAGAGAAGACCGATTTTCAGGATGTCTCATGGTCTGACAAACATCGCTCCTTCTCTGCCACATTTCACCACATATACGGAAGGGTGATATCTGAGGATGGATCAACATTGTAGTTACTCCGCAATACTAACCTACTTGACAGAGTGAAAAGAAGGAAGCTTGTACAGAATAAAAAATATTCCAAAACATGCATCTTGTTTGCAACAAGGCACTAACGTAATACTGCAAAAAAATGTGGCTAAGCAATTCACTTTTTGTACTGAATACAGGGGGGCAATCCAACACAACACATTACTGAGTACCTCTCAATATTTTCAATCATAGTGGTGGCTGCATCATGTTATCGGTATGCTTGTAATTGTTAAGGACTGGGGAGTTTTTCAGGATAAAAAAATTCTACAACGGAGCTAAGCACAGGAAAAATCCTAGAAGAAAACCTGGTTCAGTCTGCTTTCCACCAGACAACCTACAACACAAGGCCAAATCTACACTGGAGTTTGCAGAGTTACAGTTGTGATCTAAATCTGCTTGCAAATCTATGATAAGACTTCAAAATGGTTGCCAAGCAATGATCAACAACCAATTTGACAGAGCTTGAAGAATTTTGAAAAGAATAACTGGCAAATATTGTCCAGGTGTACAAAGCTCTTAGAGACTCACCCAGAGTCTCACAGCTGTAATCGCTGCCAAAAGGGATTCTAACATGTATTGACTCAGGGGTGTGAATATTAATTTAAATGAGAAATGTCTGTATTTATATGTGTGTGCGTGTGTGTGTGTGTGTGTGTGTGTGTGTGTGTGTGTGTGTGTGTGTGTGTGTGTGTGTGTGTGTGTGTGTGTGTGTGTGTGTGTGTGTGTGTGTGTGTGTGTGTGGGGTGTGTGTGTGTCAGTGTCTAGCACTATACCAGGATAAACTGTTACCTGAATGTTGATCACCAACTCCATCCTTCTTGCAGGGCATGATGGGTCTTTCGTTGTTGTATATTTGATCATTAAAATCCATGGTCTCTATTTTATTTATTTTTTTGCCTCTAAATCCATCGCTGTTTTCATAGATTTCCTCGTTGTACACTTCTTCAATCGTAACTTCTACTGTTGTAACTTCTACTGTTGTAACTTCTACTGTTGTAACTTCTACTGTTGTAACTTCTACTGCTGTAACTTCTACTGTTGTAACTTCTACTGTTGTAACTTCTACTACTGTAACTTCTACTGCTGTAACTTCTACTACTGTAACTTCTACTGCTGTAACATCTACTGTTGTAACTTCTACTACTGTAACTTCTACTACTGTAACTTCTACTGCTGTAACTTCTACTGCTGTAACTTCTACTGTTGTAACTTCTACTGCTGTAAAGTCTGCTGTTATCTCAGTTGTAGGTTTGTGTCTGTTCTCTGCACAGCTGGAGCCTCTGTGTGACTCAGTCTAATGTAAGAGACAGTTTTAACTGTCAACCTCATTAAAGGGGAAACTGTCTAACCAATAGTATGACACTAACAACCACCATGTGACCACAGACTTATTTTCTGAAAACCATGTTTGTTTACCACAGTATAGATTAGTTTGTATATTTAGTTTATATTAGTTTAGTTTACCACAGTGTAGATATGTTTTACCATGTGATTAAAGCATTGACGTGACAATATATTTACATGGAGTAAAATGGGACCCTGTGAATTCACACACACATCACAGAGCATGACTGTAGTTCTGAGAGGTTACGTATCACTACACAGCGGATTCTACTAATCACAGCTTGATGATGAAGAGTTAATTATTATCTTTGTAGTGTTGTGGCAAGAACTAAAACGAGCACCTCTTGGGGTTCCCAGGACTGAGTTTAGGAAATGCTGCATTAAGTCTTGCACTCTGTGGTCGGCCATCAATGACCATGTAGAGTTTTATACACTATGCTGTGTCCTGTGTGACATGGACACTAGAGAGAATAGTTATTCAGAGATGTTTACTCACACTTCTCCTTTCCTCTTCCGGGGAGGGAGAGAGGGAGGGGGGTCTAAATGTCTCTCTCTCCATATCTGTCTAGCTGTGTCTCTTTCTGTATCTCCCTCTCCCCCCCCCCCCACTCTGTCTGCTGTGTCTCTTTCTGTATCTCCCCCCCCCCCACTCTGTCTATCTGTGTTTCTCTCTGTATCTCCCTCTCTCCCTCCCCCCACTCTGTCTAGCTGTGTCTCTCTCTGTATCTCCCCCCCCCCACTCTGTCTAGCTGTGTCTCTCTGTATCTTCCCCCCCCCCACTCTGTCTAGCTGTGTCTCTCTCTGTATCTCTCCCCCCACTCTGTCTAGCTGTGTCACTCTCTGTATCTCTCCACCCCCCCCCCCACTCTGTCTAGCTGTGTCTCTCTGTATCTCTCTCCCCCCACTCTGTCTAGCTGTGTCTCTCTCTGTATCTCTCCCCCCCCACTCTGTCTAGCTGTGTCTCTCTCTGTATCTCTCCCCCCCCACTCTGTCTAGCTGTGTCTCTCTCTGTATCTCCCCCCCCCACTCTGTCTAGCTGTGTCAGAGAGGGCCTAAGGTCTACAATTACTCTCACTTCTCCTTCCCTCTTCCTCATTCTCTATTTACATCAAAACAAGCAAAACACTACCAACTCTCTGTTTATCAGAGGACAGTATGGTGTCACTAAGTACAGAAGTGTGATGGGTGTAACAGCAGCTCTGTGTGAGAGTTCGCGTGACACATGTTTCTAACTGGAAAAAAGGCAAACCACTTACTGTACACTTGCATGTTTGATCATTTGCATAAGACCTGGCTCGGATTAGAGTACTACACTTCTCAAGGGGTGTGTCTGGGGAGTCCTGTTTGTAATTCCTCCCTTCCTTCACCAGTAATAAGGGGTGTGTCTGGGGAGTCCTGTGTGTAATTCCTCCCTTCCTTCACCAGTAATAAGGGGTGTGTCTGGGGAGTCCTGTGTGTAATTCCTCCCTTCCTTCACCAGTAATAAGGGGTGTGTCTGAGGAGTCCTGTGTGTAATTCCTCCCTTCCTTCACCAGTAATAAGGGGTGTGTCTGGGGAGTCCTGTGTGTAATTCCTCCCTTCCTTCACCAGTAATAAGGGGAGTGTCTGAGGAGTCCTGTGTGTAATTCCTCCCTTCATTCACCAGTAATAAGGGGTGTGTCTGGGGAGTCCTGTGTGTAATTCCTCCCTTCCTTCACCAGTAATAAGGGGTGTGTCTGAGGAGTCCTGTGTGTAATTCCCCTGTTTCTTCACCAGTAATAAGGGGTGTGTCTGGGGAGTCCTGTGTGTAATTCCTACCTTCCTTCACCAGTAATAAGGGGTGTGTCTGGGGAGTCCTGTGTGTAATTCCTCCCTTCATTCACCAGTAATAAGGGGTGTGTCTGGGGAGTCCTGTGTGTAATTCATCCCTTCCTTCACCAGTAATAAGGGGTGTGTCTGAGGAGTCCTGTGTGTAATTCCTACCTTCCTTCACCAGTAATAAGGGGTGTGTCTGGGGAGTCCTGTGTGTAATTCCATCCCTTCCTTCACCAGTAATAAGGGGTGTGTCTGAGGAGTCCTGTGTGTAATTCCACCCTTCCTTCACCAGTAATACGGGGTGTGTCTGAGGAGTCCTGTGACATTGGAGTGAATTCCCTGTATGCCCCGCCCATCTGACTCCCATTGACCCCAACACCTCTGGATGTTTGACATTACCATTTGTATCACTTTGTATTGACCTCAGGACTCCGGTTCACCTCCTCAGGACTCCGGTTCACCTCCTCAGGACTCCGGTTCACCTCCTCAGGACTCCGGTTCACCTCCTCATGACTCCGGTTCACCTCCTCAGGACTCCGGTTCACCATCACACAGTGATTTCAGAAAGTATTCAGACCCCTTGACTTTTTCCACATTTTGTTACCTTATTCCTCTCCATCTCTTTCTCTCTCTTAATTAAATTACATTCAAAGGGATTGATTGGCATGGGAAACACATGTTTACATTGCCAAAGCAAGTGGAATGTAAAAAAAACTAAAGGGAAATGAACAACTGAAACATTAGTAAACATTACACTCACAAAAGTTGTAAAAGAACATAGACGTTTCAAAAGTTATATTATTGACTAGGTACTGTGTTGTAACAATGTGCAAGTAGTTGAAGTATGAAAGGAAACAGATAAAAATAGGTTGCGATGGTGTTTGTGTTCCACTGGTTGTCCCGTTCTGGGTCACAATTCTTGCAGTTGTGGTGACACACACCTAATAGATATGGGAGTTTCTCTCTCTCTCTCTGTGTGTGTGTGTGTGTGTGTGTGTGTGTGTGTGTGTGTGTGTGTGTGTGTGAGAAAAGGAGAAAGAGGTAGTGAGAGGTTGAAAATGTGTGTGTTCTTAGTTACCATCCATGTCTCGGTCATATCCCTTTGACTAGCTGTTATCAGTCATATCCCCAGACTAGCTGTTATCAGTCATATCCCCAGACTAGCTGTTATCAGTCATATCCCCAGACTAGCTGTTATCAGTCATATCCCCAGACTAGCTGTTATCAGTCATATCCCTTTGACTAGCTGTTATCAGTCATATCCCCAGACTAGCTGTTATCAGTCATATCCCCAGACTAGCTGTTATCAGTCATATCCCCAGACTAGCTGTTATCAGTCATATCCCCAGACTAGCTGTTATCAGTCATATCCCCAGACTAGCTGTTATCAGTCATATCCCCAGACTAGCTGTTATCAGTCATATCCCCAGACTAGCTGTTATCAGTCATATCCCCAGACTAGCTGTTATCAGTCATATCCCCAGACTAGCTGTTATCAGTCATATCCCCAGACTAGCTGTTATCAGTCATATCCCCAGACTAGCTGTTATCAGTCATATCCCCAGACTAGCTGTTATCAGTCATATCCCCAGACTAGCTGTTATCAGTCATATCCCCAGACTAGCTGTTATCAGTCATATCCCCAGACTAGCTGTTATCAGTCATATCCCCAGACTAGCTGTTATCAGTCATATCCCCAGACTAGCTGTTATCAGTCATATCCCCAGACTAGCTGTTATCAGTCATATCCCCAGACTAGCTGTTATCAGTCATATCCCCAGACTAGCTGTTATCAGTCATATCCCCAGACTAGCTGTTATCAGTCATATCCCCAGACTAGCTGTTATCAGTCATATCCCCAGACTAGCTGTTATCAGTCATATCCCCAGACTAGCTGTTATCAGTCATATCCCCAGACTAGCTGTTATCAGTCATATCCCCAGACTAGCTGTTATCAGTCATATCCCCAGACTAGCTGTTATCAGTCATATCCCCAGACTAGCTGTTATCAGTCATATCCCCAGACTAGCTGTTATCAGTCATATCCCCAGACTAGCTGTTATCAGTCATATCCCCAGACTAGCTGTTATCAGTCATATCCCCAGACTAGCTGTTATCAGTCATATCCCCAGACTAGCTGGTATCAGTCATATCCTTAGACTAGCTGTTATCAGTCATATCCCCAGACTAGCTGTTATCAGTCATATCCCCAGACTAGCTGTTATCAGTCATATCCCCAGACTAGCTGTTATCACCTGTTGTATTCGGCACTTGTGACAAATAACATTTAATTATTCCCCACCACCTGGGACCTGTAACACATGCGTAATACAATAATAGGAGAAAGCATTGTCACTTTAATACCACTCACCTTGAATTAAGAATCATGAAAGTCAGTGAAGAGGACCATGCTTAGAAGACAGAACAAAGAATAAACATGGGTAATGTAGTTGACAAAACCCCAGTGAAAAGAAACAACAGCAAAGTAGGGGTTATAAAACAGCATTTTATTACTGCTACCTCACACCCACAGTGACTTATAACACTTTACTTTAAGACATGGAGTAGCAAAGGGTTGTTATCATCATTCATTTGTAAGCGTGGTTTTTATTCAAGCAAAATACTTAAAAAGTAAAAGCCACACACACTTCACTGTCTCCAAAGATACATTTAATCTGGAACGTTATATTCCTTACTACAAAAACATACACAACCTTAATAAAATAATAGTAATAATATAATGTAAACATACACAACCTTAATAAAATGATAGTAATAATATAATGTAAAACATACACAACCTTAATAAAATGATAGTAATAAAATAATGTAAAACATACACAACCTTAATAAAATAATAGTAATAATATAATGTGAAACGAACACAACCTTAATGAAATGATAGTAATAATATAATGTAAAACATATACAACCTTAGTAAAATAATAGTAATAATATAATCTAAAACGTACACATCACCACTATGTAGATGGTTTGTTTGCTCCAATCCACATCAGTACAAGTTATTCTCTGCACTCCGGAACTGCACATCCCACACCAGACAAGAGTTATGATGAAACAATCCAGATATTAACCTACTGTAGCATGGGAGAGTAACCTACTAGTAGCATGGGAGAGAAACCTACAGTAGCTTGGGAGAGTAACCTACAGTAGCATGGGAGAGTAACCTACAGTAGCGTGGGAGAGTAACCTACAGTAGCATGGGAGAGTAACCTACAGTAGACATGGGAGAGTAACCTACAGTAGCATGGGAGAGTAACCTACAGTAGCTGGGAGAGTCAACCTACAGCTAGCATGGGAGAGTAACCTACAGTAGCATGGGAGAGTAACCTACAGTAGCATGGGAGAGTAACCTACAGTAGCATGGCGACAGTCAACTCAGACATTGGGACAGTAACCTAGAGTAGCTGGACAGCAACTCAGCCATATGGGAGAGTAACCTACAGTAGCATGGCGAGCAGTCAACTCAGCTACATGGGAGAGTAACCTACAGTAGCATGAGAGAGTAACCTACAGCCATTGGAGAGTAACCTACAGTAACATGTAGCTGAACAGTCAACTCAGCCATATAGAGAATAACCTACAGTAGCATGTAGCTGAACAGTCAACTCAGCCACATGGGAGAATAACCTACAGTAGCATGTAGCTGAACAGTCAACTCAGCCGTATGGGAGAATAACCTACAGTAGCATGTAGCTGAACAGTCAACTCAGCCATGTGGGAGAATAACCTACAGTAGCTGAACAGTCAACTCAGCGATATGGGAGAGTAAACTACAGTAGCTGAACAGTCAACTCAGCCATATGGGAGAGTAAACTACAGTAGCTGAACAGTCAGCTCAGCCATATGGAGAATAACCTACAGTAGCATGTAGCTGAACAGTCAACTCAGACATATGGGACAATAACCTAGAGTAGCTGAACAGACAACTCAGCCATATGGGAGAATAACCTACAGTAGCATGTAGCTGAACAGTCAACTCAGCCATATGGGAGAATAACCTACAGTAGCTGAACAGTCAACTCAGCCATATGGAGAATAACCTACAGTAGCTGAACAGTCAGCTCAGCCATATGGAGAATAACCTACAGTAGCATGTAGCTGAACAGTCAACTCAGCCATATGAGAGAATAACCTACAGTAGCATGTAGCTGAACAGTCAACTCAGCCACATGGGAGAATAACCTACAGTAGCATGTAGCTGAACAGTTAACTCAGCCGTATGGGAGAATAACCTACAGTAGCATGTAGCTGAACAGTCAACTCAGCAATATGGGAGAATAACCTACAGTAGCTGAACAGTCAACTCAGCCGTATGGAGAATAACCTACAGTATCTGACAGTAACTCAGCCATGGAGAAACCTACATAGATGGGACAGTCAACTCAGCCATATGGGAGAATAACTACAGTAGCATGTAGCTGAACAGTCAACTCAGCCACATGGGAGAATAACCTACAGTAGCATGTAGCTGAACAGTCAACTCAGCCGTATGGGAGAATAACCTACAGTAGCATGTAGCTGAACAGTCAACTCAGCCATGTGGGAGAATAACCTACAGTAGCTGAACAGTCAACTCAGCGATATGGGAGAGTAAACTACAGTAGCTGAACAGTCAACTCAGCCATATGGGAGAGTAAACTACAGTAGCTGAACAGTCAGCTCAGCCATATGGAGAATAACCTACAGTAGCATGTAGCTGAACAGTCAACTCAGACATATGGGACAATAACCTAGAGTAGCTGAACAGACAACTCAGCCATATGGGAGAATAACCTACAGTAGCATGTAGCTGAACAGTCAACTCAGCCATATGGGAGAATAACCTACAGTAGCTGAACAGTCAACTCAGCCATATGGAGAATAACCTACAGTAGCTGAACAGTCAGCTCAGCCATATGGAGAATAACCTACAGTAGCATGTAGCTGAACAGTCAACTCAGCCATATAGAGAATAACCTACAGTAGCATGTAGCTGAACAGTCAACTCAGCCACATGGGAGAATAACCTACAGTAGCATGTAGCTGAACAGTTAACTCAGCCGTATGGGAGAATAACCTACAGTAGCATGTAGCTGAACAGTCAACTCAGCAATATGGGAGAATAACCTACAGTAGCTGAACAGTCAACTCAGCCGTATGGAGAATAACCTACAGTATCTGAACAGTCAACTCAGCCATATGGAGAAATACCTACATTAGGATGTAGCTGAACAGTCAACTCAGCCATATGGGAGAATAACGTACAGTAGCATGTAGCTGAACAGTCAACTCAGCCATATGGGAGAATAACCTACAGAAGCTGAACTGTCAACTCAGCCGTATGGAGAATAACCTACAGTGGCTGAACAGTCAACTCAGCCATATGGAGAATAACCTACAGTAACTGAACAGTCAACTCAGCCGTATGGGAGAGTAACCTACAGTAGCATGTAGCCGAACAGTCAACTCAGCCATATGGAGAATAACCTACAGTAGCATGTAGCTGAACAGTCAACTCAGCCATATGGTGTATAACCTACAGTAGCATGTAGCTGAACAGTCAACTCAGCCATATGGAGAATAACCTACAGTAGCTGAACAGTCAACCCAGCCATATGGAGAATAACCTACAGTAGTTGAACAGTCAACTCAGCCATATGGAGAATAACCTACAGTATCTGAACAGTCAACTCAGCCATATGGAGAAATACCTACAGTAGCTGAACAGTCAGCTCAGCCATATGGAGAATAACCTACAGTAGCATGTAGCTGAACAGTCATCTCAGACATATGGGACAATAACCTACAGTAGCATGTAGCTGAACAGTCAACTCAGCCATATGGGAGAATAACCTACAGTAGCATGTAGCTGAAAAGTCAACTCAGCCATATGGGAGAATAACCGACAGTAGCATGTAGCTGAACAGTCAACTCAGCCGTATGGAGAATAACCTACAGTAGTTGAACAGTCAACTCAGCCATATGGAGAAATACCTACAGTAGCTGAACAGTCAACTCAGCCGTATGGAGAATAACCTACAGTATCTGAACAGTCAACTCAGCCATATGGAGAATAACCTACAGTAGCTGAACAGTCAACTCAGCCGTATGGGAGAATAACCTACAGTAGCTGAACAGTCAACTCAGCCATATGGAGAATAACCTACAGTAGCTGAACAGTCAACTCAGCCATATGGGAGAATAACCTACAGTAGGATGTAGCTGAACAGTCAACTCAGCCATATGGGAGAATAACCTACAGTAGCTGAACAGTCAACGCAGCCATATGGAGAATAACCTACAGTGGCTGAACAGTCAACTCAACCATATGGAGAATAACCTACAGTAGCTGAACAGTCAACTCAGCCGTTTTGGAGAATAACCTACAGTAGCATGTAGCTGAACAGTCAACTAAGCCATATGGAGAATAACCTACAGTAGCCGAACAGTCAACTCAGCCATATGGAGAATAACCTACAGTAGCTGAACAGTCAACCCAGCCGTATGGAGAATAACCTACAGTACTTGAACAGTCAACTCAGCCATATGGAGAATAACCTACTCTAGGATGTAGCTGAACAGTCAACTCAGCCATATGGGAGAATAACCTACAGTAGCTGAACAGTCAACTCAGCCATATGGAGAATAACCTACAGTGGCTGAACAGTCAACTCAACCATATGGAGAATAACCTACAGTAGCTGAACAGTCAACGCAGCCGTTTTGGAGAATAACCTACAGTAGCATGTACCTGAACAGTCAACTCAGCCATATGGAGAATAACCTACAGTAGCCGAACAGTCAACTCAGCCATATGGAGAATAACCTACAGTAGCTGAACAGTCAACCCAGCCGTATGGAGAATAACCTACAGTACTTGAACAGTCAACTCAGCCATATGGAGAATAACCTACAGTAGGATGTAGCTGAACAGTCAACTCAGCCATATGGGAGAATAACCTACAGTAGCTGAACAGTCAACTCAGCCATATGGAGAATAACCTACAGTGGCTGAACAGTCAACTCAACCATATGGAGAATAACCTACAGTAGCTGAACAGTCAACTCAGCCGTTTTGGAGAATAACCTACAGTAGCATGTAGCTGAACAGTCAACACAGCCATATGGAGAATAATCTACAGTAGCCGAACAGTCAACTCAGCCATATGGAGAATAACCTACAGTAGCTGAACAGTCAACCCAGCCGTATGGAGAATAACCTACAGTAGTTGAACAGTCAACTCAGCCATATGGAGAATAACCTACAGTAGCATGTAGCTGAACAGTCAACTCAGCCATATGGGAGAGTAAACTACAGTAGCATGTAGCTGAACAGTCAACTCAGCCATATGGGAGAGTAAACTACAGTAGCTGAACAGTCAGCTCATCCATATGGAGAATAACCTACAGTAGCATGTAGCTGAACAGTCAACTCAGCCATATGTGACAATAACCTACAGTAGCATGTAGCTGAACAGTCAACTCAGCCATATGGGAGAATAACCTACAGAAGCTGAACAGTCAACTCAGCCGTATGGAGAATAACCTACAGTGGCTATACAGTCAACTCAGCCATATGGAGAATAACCTACAGTAGCTGAACAGTCAACTCAGCCGTATGGGAGAGTAACCTACAGTAGCATGTAGCCGAACAGTCAACTCAGCCATATGGAGAATAACCTACAGTAGCATGTAGCTGAACAGTCAACTCAGCCATATGGAGTATAACCTACAGTAGCATGTAGCTGAACAGTCAACTCAGCCATATGGAGAATAACCTACAGTAGCTGAACAGTCAACTCAGCCGTATGGAGAATAACCTACAGTAGCATGTAGCCGAACAGTCAACTCAGCCATATGGAGAACAACCTACAGTAGCTGAACAGTCAACCCAGCCATATGGAGAATAACCTACAGTAGTTGAACAGTCAACTCAGCCATATGGAGAATAACCTACAGTATCTGAACAGTCAACTCAGCCATATGGAGAAATACCTACAGTAGCTGAACAGTCAGCTCAGCCATATGGAGAATAACCTACAGTAGCATGTAGCTGAACAGTCAACTCAGACATATGGAGAATAACCTACAGTAGCTGAACAGTCAACTCAGCCGTATGGGAGAATAACCTACAGTAGCATGTAGCTGAACAGTCAACTCAGCCATATGGGAGAATAACCTACAGTAGCATGTAGCTGAACAGTCAACTCAGCCATATGGGAGAATAACCTACAGTAGCATGTAGCTGAACAGTCAACTCAGCCATATGGGAGAATAACCGACAGTAGCATGTAGCTGAACAGTCAACTCAGCCGTATGGAGAATAACCTACAGTAGTTGAACAGTCAACTCAGCCATATGGAGAAATACCTACAGTAGCTGAACAGTCAACTCAGCCGTATGGAGGATAACCTACAGTAGCTGAACAGTCAACTCAGCTGTATGGAGAATAACCTACAGTATCTGAACAGTCAACTCAGCCGTATGGGAGAATAACCTACAGTAGCATGTAGCTGAACAGTCAACTCAGCCATATGGGAGAATAACCTACAGTATCTGAACAGTCAACTCAGCCATATGTAGAAATACCTACAGTAGCTGAACAGTCAACTCAGCCATATGGAGAATAACCTACAGTAGCTGAACAGTCAACCCAGCCGTATGGAGAATAACCTACAGTAGTTGAACAGTCAACTCAGCCATATGGAGAATAACCTACAGTAGCATGTAGCTGAACAGTCAACTCAGCCATATGGGAGAATAACCTACAGTAGCATGTAGCTGAACAGTCAACTCAGCCGTATGTAGAATAACCTACAGTAGCTGAACAGTCAACCCAGCCGTATGGAGAATAACCTACAGTAGCTGAACAGTCAACTCAGCCATATGGGAGAATAACCTACAGTAGCATGTAGGTGAACAGTCAACTCAGCCATATGGGAGAGTAAACTACAGTAGCTGAACAGTCAGCTCAGCCATATGGAGAATAACCTACAGTAGCATGTAGCTGAACAGTCAACTCAGCCATATGGGAGAGTAACCTACAGTAGCATGTAGCTGAACAGTCAACTCAGCCATATAGGAGAGTAAACTACAGTAGCTGAACAGTCAGCTCAGCCATTGTGGAGAGTAAACTACAGTTGCATGTAGCTGAACAGTCAACTCAGCCGTATGGAGAATAACCTACAGTAGCTGAACAGTCAACTCAGCCATATGGAGAATAACCTACAGTAGCTGAACAGTCAACTCAGCCGTATGGAGAATAACCTACAGTAGCATGTAGCTGAACAGTCAACTCAGCCATATGGAGAATAACCTACAGTAGCTGAACAGTCAACTCAGCCATATGGAGAATAACCTACAGTAGCTGAACAGTCAACTCAGCCATATGGAGAATAACCTACAGTAGCTGAACAGTCAACTCAGCCATATGGAGAATAACCTACAGTAGCATGTAGCTGAACAGTCAACTCAGCCATATGGAGAATAACCTACAGTAGCTGAACAGTCAACTCAGCCATATGGAGAATAACCTACAGTAGCATGTAGCTGAACAGTCAACTCAGTCATATGGAGAATAACCTACAGTAGCTGAACAGTCAACTCAGCCATATGGAGAATAACCTACAGTAAGTGAACAGTCAACTCAGCCATATGGGAGAGTAACCTACAGTAGCTGAACAGTCAACTAAGCCATATGGGAGAGTAACCTACAGTAGCTGAACAGTCAACTCAGCCATATGGGAGAATAACCTACAGTAGCTGAACAGTCAACTCAGCCATATGGAGAATAACCTACAGTACCTGAACAGTCAACTCAGCCATATGGAGAATAACCTACAGTAGCTGAACAGTCAACTCAGCCGTATGGAGAATAACCTACAGTAGCATGTAGCTGAACAGTCAACTCAGCCATATGGGAGAATAACCTACAGTAGCTGAACAGTCAACTCAGCTATATGGGAGAATAATCTACAGTAGCTGAACAGTCAACTCAGCCATATGGAGAATAACCTACAGTAGCTGAACAGTCAACTCAGCCATATGGGAGAATAACCTACAGTAGCTGAACAGTCAACTCAGCCATATGGGAGAATAACCTACAGTAGCATGTAGCTGAACAGTCAACTCAGCCGTATGGGAGAATAACCTACAGTAGCTGAACAGTCAACTCAGCCATATGGAGAATAACCTACAGTAGCTGAACAGTCAACTCAGCCATATGGAGAATAACCTACAGTAGCTGAACAGTCAACTCAGCCATATGGAGAATAACCTACAGTAGCTGAACAGTCAACTCAGCCATATGGAGAATAACCTACAGTAGCTGAACAGTCAACTCAGCTATATGGAGAATAACCTACAGTAGCTGAACAGTCAACTCAGGATTCATTTCCTTTTACTTTGAGTCCTTAGTGGTGAATTACTACGACAATAAAGAGAACAGTCCTTCTGTTATCAGTTCATTGTATTGTTATTGCATATGTTTTGTTATTTTTATTATAATGTATTATACATTTGTATTGTTATATATTGTATGTACTTGACAAGGTAAATTGAATAAGCAGAAAAAAGTTTACGATTGATAGTACTTAGCATAATCCTATTTAGCAGTTCAGAGTACCGAGGATGAATCCTATTTCTCACAGATCCATCTGTATTTATAGGAACAGTAATAGTCCCACCATTCTCCTTTGTCTGATGTCCAGGAGTAGAAATACACACAGTTGTCAGCCACGCCACCATTAGGCTCTCCACTGTTCCAATAACTGTAGAAGAAACAACACATAGAATCAGACTGTCCACTGTTCCAATAACTGTAGAAGAAACAACACATAGAATCAGACTGTCCACTGTTCCAATACCTGTAGGAGAAACAACACACAGAATCAGGCTGTCCACTGTTCCAATACCTGTAGGAGAAACAACACATAGCATCAGACTGTCCACTGTTCCAATACCTGTAGGAGAAACAACACATAGAATCAGACTGTCCACTGTTCCAATACCTGTAGAAGAAACAACACATAGAATCAGACTGTCCACTGTTCCAATACCTGTAGGAGAAACAACACATAGAATCAGACTGTCCACTGTTCCAATACCTGAAGGAGAAACAACACATAGAATCAGACTGTCCACTGTTCCAATACCTGGAGGAGAAACAACACATATAATCAGGCTGTCCACTGTTCCAATACCTGTAGGAGAAACAACACATAGAATCAGACTGTCCACTGTTCCAATACCTGTAGGAGAAACAACACATAGAATCAGACTGTCCACTGTTCCAATACCTGTAGGAGAAACAACACATAGAATCAGACTGTCCACTCTGAACCTACTACTCCAGACAGTGACGTCATAGTGACACAGAATTCATGAATGTCTTACTTTGTGGTCAGTGGTGTGTCGTCCACCCATTTCCAGGTCCCCTCAGTAACAGAGTCAGTCAGACCAATCCAGACATAGTCATATACTCCACATAACCAATTGACCAATGTCTGTAGTTAAGGGAGAGAGACAACATTGTTAATCTCTCTCTCTCTCTCTCTCTCTCTCTCTCTCTCTCTCTCTCCTCTCTCTCTCTCTCTCTCTCTCTCTCTCTCTCTCTCTCTCTCTCTCTCTCTCTCTCTCTCTCTCTCTCTCTCTGTGTGTGTGTGCATGCTGGGAGTTTTTTGGAGTTTGAGTGTTTGGTGCGGAGGACTCTGTCCTAACTTTCTAGACTCTTTTCTTGATCTTTTTCTTACATTTTATTTTCTATGGTGGAGGGTTAA
Source organism: Salmo salar (assembly GCF_965601325.2). NCBI lineage: Eukaryota > Metazoa > Chordata > Actinopteri > Salmoniformes > Salmonidae > Salmo > Salmo salar. The sequence continues at coordinate 1,555,727 of NC_138294.1, forward strand.
TGCAATATTTGTTTTAGCGGTATCCACCGTTTTTTTTCAGAGTTAAGGTGGAAGAGGACAGAGTAAGGTTTCTGGGGTTTGCAAGGTGTGGTATGCGCGATGGCTTCTCAGCCTAGCGCGGAGGAGACAATGTCGATACGGCATGGATTCAGGTGTGTTCCTGAGAATGGAGTTAAGGTGGAGGAGGTTCTGCTCGCGGTCGGCGAACAGGTAGGAGCTGAATTTATACATTCTGCTTCTAGAATGAACAAAGCAGTGGTGGTCTTCATGAAAAGAGAAAATTTGGTTGGTAGGCTAATTGCTAGCGGAATATTTGTAAGGGATGTGTTGGTGCCAGTTTTACCTCTTTCCACCCCTTCGACAAGAGTAGTTGTTGCAAATTTACCTCCGTTTATTACGGACTATCAAATCAGGAAAGAGCTGAGTCGTTTTGGTAAGTTTGCTAGCGGGTTTCGTGTACTGTCGGCAGGTTTTCAGGCAGCTGCTGTTAAGCACGTTGTTTCGTTCCGGAGGCAAGTGTTTATGTTTCTGAACAACAATGAGCAACAGCTAAATGTGCATTTTAAAGTGAGGCATGGGGAGGGGCTCTATGCAGGGTTTGCCAGCACAGACAGTCTACGGTGTTTTGAGTGTGGGGATTTGGGGCATAAGAGCTTTGCGTGCCCACATAAAGGCCATAGACAAAGTGAGGGTACAAGCGCCGGTGGGGGAAATCGAGGTCAAAGTGCAGGGGGAAATGAGATGCAGACAGCAGAGGCTGGGCCTAGTCATACCAGGGATGGTGGGGTAGCTGAGGCTGGGTCTAGTAAGGCAAGAGATGGTGGGGTAGAGGAGGCTGGGTCTAGTCAGACTAGAGATGGTGGTGTAGTGGAGGCTGGGTCTAGTCAGGCTAGAGATGGTGGTGTAGCGGAGGCTGGGTCTAGTCAGGCTAGAGATGGTGGGGTAGTGGAGGCTAAGCCTAGTCAGGCTAGAGATGGTGGGGTAGCTGAGGCTGGGCTTAGCTATGATATGGAGGATGGTGTAAATGATGCTGGGCCTAGTCATGCTATGGAGGGTGGTGTAGAGGATGCTAGGTCTAGTCAGGTTATGCTAGTGGATGAGGAGAGTATAGTGGGGAAGTGTAAGAGACTAGGGGGGGAGGAGGAGGGTGCCAAGCGGAAAAGGAAAAAGGGTGTGGTTAAAGGCACAATGGAAATTTTGCCTGTTGCTGTGGGGGATGCCATGACCAGAGAGGAAGAGCAGGTGGTCAGGGTGGGAGATAGAGATGAGGAGGAAAGTGAGTCTGAGGAAGAGGATGAGGAGATATTTTTTTCAGACTCCTCTTCAATAGGCCCGGAGCTGACAGCCAGTCAAGCAGAGGGGTCTAAGTACACGTTGAGAGAACTGACAAAGTTCCTGAATGAGACCAAGGGGAAAAAAGTTAATCTTGAGGCTTTTTTCCCTGATTCAAGAAAGTTTGTACGATCAGTACAACATGCTGTGAAAAATGAGGGGCATGGTGTCCTCTCACCCAGGAAACGGTTTAGGTTGAGGAAGTGGGTCACAACAGTGCGTAAGGGTTTACCTTCGGACACTGTTTAGATGTATACTTTCTTTCTGACACTGGGACTTTTGAGCTTTGCTATTGGTCTTTTTTCTCTGCTGGCTTTTCTCCCACTTCTTATGGAGACTCTTCGCGTAGGCTCGCTCAATATAAATGGCGCCAGAGATGCGGGAAAGAGGAGTGTGTTGGGTGAATATGTAAAACAAAAAAAAGTACAGGTGTTGTTTCTGCAGGAGACACATAGTGATGTGTTGAATGAAGTCGATTGGGGGCTCTGGTGGAAAGGGGCAAGTGTGTTGAGCCATGGGACAAATCTTAGTGCAGGAGTGGCAGTCCTTTTTGCACCGGGTCTGTCTGTAAAAATTTGCTCCTCAAAGGAGGTGTGTAGGGGTAGGCTCCTTGTTGTTAAAGCAGAAATTAACAACATGGGTTTTGTCTTTATAAATGTGTATGCGCCTAACACAGGGAGAGAAAAAGGGGTTCTATTTGGGAGTCTTAGACAGGAACTCTCACAGGTAGCGCCTGAGGAGACACTGGTGGTCGGAGGGGACTGGAACTTCACAATGTATTTTACAAAAGACAGAAATGGGGAAGAGCCTCATTCAGTGTCAGTGGGAGTGTTAAGGGACATTATTAATCAGTTCGACTTAGTGGATGTTTGGAGAACTAAACATCCGAACACAAGACAGTACACATGGGTGAAGGTTTTTGGGGCTAGGGTGGGTGCAGCCCGACTTGATCGGTTTTATATGTCTAGGAATCGGAGCAATAGGCTGTTGGGCGCTACCATTCTCCCGGTGGGGTTTTCCGATCATCACATAACCATGGCTCGGCTGTCTATTTCACCAGGGCCCCGGCAGGTATCCTATTGGAAATTCAATGTAAAGCTCTTACAAGATGCCACTTTTTGCGCAGGTTTCCAGACCTTCTGGGAAAGGTGGAGGCAGCAAATAGAGGAGTATGAGTCTCTGAGCCAATGGTGGGATGTGGGGAAAGTCCAAATTCGGCTTTTCTGTCAACAATACACAGCTCTCTCATCCTCAGAGGCTAGGAGAGTATTGGGGGAACTAGAGCGGTGTATTAGTGAGATGGAGGTAGAGATGGTGGGGCAAGGCAATGTAGGCCTCCAGGCTAATTTAGCTGAATTACGCAGGGACCTGGGCAGTTTTTTCCAGGTTAAAGCAAAGGGAGCACTTGTAAGAGCTAGATTCTCCATGCTCAATGAGATGGATGCTCCCAGCTCCTTCTTCTTTGGTTTGGAAAGACAGAGCAGTGAAACCAAAGGTATGCATTGTCTACGGCTGTCTGATGGGCGGGTGACCTCTGTGGTGGGTGAGATGCGGGAGCGGACTGTGGAGTTTTATACTGAATTGTATAGGGCAGAAGAGTGTGATCCTTTGTGTGCTCAGGTCTTGTTCACAGGACTCCCTAAACTCTCTCTGGCACAGAGGGACGATTTGGACGTTCCTCTGTTGTCCCATGAACTGGCAGAGGCCGTAACCCAGATGTCCCCCGGTCGTGCACCGGGGGTCGATGGACTCCCAGTGGAGTTTTATAAAAAATTCTGGGGAATAATTGGACAGGACTTCTTTTGCGTGTTGCGTGAATGCATCGGGGTAGGAGAGTTGCCGATGAGCTGCCGTCGGGCGGCTCTGACTCTCCTGCCCAAAAAAGGGGACTTGTGTGAACTTAAGAACTGGAGGCCTGTGGCATTGCTCTGTGCGGACTACAAGATATTTGCCAAGGTCCTCTCTAACAGACTGAAGTCCCACTTGGACTCGATGGTACTTAAGGACCAAACATATTGTGTACCGGGACGCTCAATCACGGACAACCTGTTCTTAATTAGGGACATGTTGGACTTGTCGAGAGGTTCTAATGTGAACTTTGGACTGGTCTCTTTAGATCAAGAGAAGGCTTTTGACAGAGTGGACCATGAATATCTGTTTAATGTGATGTCTGTGTTTGGGTTTGGGAGGAGTTTTTTGACCTGTGTGAAGCTATTGTATGCTGGGGCGTCATGTATGGTTAAGGTGGGAGGGGGGCTCAGTAGGCCAGTCTGGGTGAGACGGGGCATTAGACAAGGATGCCCTCTATCTGGGCAGTTATACACACTAGCCATTGAGCCTTTTTTAGGACTGCTACACAGGAGACTGCAGGGAGTGTGCTGGACAGGTATGGGTGTGGTGACAGCCATAGCAGTGTCAGCATATGCAGATGATGTTTCTGTGATGGTCAGGGATGGTAAGGATATGCAGGCACTGGAGACCAGTCTGAAGGTGTACGAGGGAGCTTCATCAGCTAAGGTAAACTGGGGCAAGAGCAAAGCTCTGTTATGTGGGGCATGGGGGGATAGGGCTCCTCCTCTGCTTCCAGGGGGTTTGCAGTGGGGTTGTGAAGGGCTTAAAGTGTTGGGGGTGTACCTGGGCTCGGAGAGGTGGGTCAGGAAGAACTGGGAGGGGCTGTCACAGGCAGTGGTGTCAAGACTGGCCAGGTGGAGGTGGCTCCTGTCCCAAGTGTCATATAGAGGGAGGGTGCTGATAATTAACAACCTGGTGCCATCTTCCCTGTGGCATAAACTGGCTGTCCTCAACCCCCCCGCCGGTCGGCTCGCAGGCCTGCAACGCAAGCTGGTGGACTTCTTCTGGTCGGGCCATCACTGGCTGAGGGCGGCAGTGTTGTATATGACCGTCCACGAATGAGGACAGGGCCTGGTGGAACTGGAGAGCAGGATGGCTGCTTTCCGGCTAAAGGCGGCACAGAGACTGCTGTACCATACTGATGTTGGCTGGAGGGAACCAGCATGCGCGCTGCTGAGGAGAGCTGGAGATTTAGGGTTGGACCGGCAGCTGTTCCTCATGAAGCTGGAGAGGCTGAGTACAGCAGGTCTCTCAGATTTTTACTCTGCGGTGCTGAGGGCCTGGCAGCTGCTAAGGCACACACGAGAAGGGGGTGTGGAGCCTGGGCTGTGGGTGTGGGAGGAGCCTATCTTCCACAACCCAGCCATCCCTCTGAGATCGGTCCAGTCGGCCACCCTGCAGAGGCAACTGATGGCAGGGGGTGTAAAAAGGCTGGGTGACTTGAGACTCCTGGGAGAGGAGGGGTGGAAAAGCCCGGAAGTCTTGGCACAGCAAACAGGAATAACGTCTCTTAGGCTGCTGGAGAGATTCCTGGAGGAGGTCCAGGAGGCACCGTCTGAGCCGGTAAGGGGGATGTTTGAGCAGCCAAAGGGAGAGGGGCCACCAATGTTTCCGCCACTGCAGGTGACGGCAGAGACTGGAGACTGGCAAAGGGGTCTGGAGGACTTGTTAGATTTTAACACTCCGAGCCTGGGGGAGTTTGAAGGGGTGGGAGGTAAAGCCCTCTACAACCTCTGTGTTAAGGTGAGGAACATTAGGAGCCTAACAGGAGTGAAGGCACATCAGTGGCAGGGTGTATGTGGAGCGGAGAGTATGGTGGGTTTTAGATGGAGGGGGCTCTACAAACCCCCAGTACCAAAGAGGTCAGGGGACCTCCAGTGGAGGGTTCTTCATGGAGCCCTGGCCACTAACAGCTGGTTGGCACGGGTTGAACCGGGAGCCGGGCAGGAGTGTCCTTTCTGTAAAATGAAAGAAACTGTGATTCATGTGTTTTCTGTGTGCACCAGATTAATGCCATTAATGTCTCTGTTGGAATGTCTGTGTGAGAGGTTGGGGGTGGTCTTTACTGGTGGGGTGTTCATAATGGGATACAGGTATTCAAGTAAGGAGAAGGAAAAATGTGTTTTGTTGAATTTTCTGTTTGCTCAGGCAAAGTTAGCTATTTGGCTAACAAGGAGGAACAGGGTCAAAGGTGGGGGGATAACAGACCCTTTATTATTGTTTAATGGGATGGTCTCTGCGCGCCTTAGGGTTGAGTTTGAGTTCTATAAAATGATAAAAAGTGTGGAGATGTTTCAGGAGATATGGTGTGTTGGGGGGGCTGTCTGTATAGCTGGGGAAGATGTTTTGGATATACGGTTGTAGGAGTGGGTATTGTCTTGAGTATTGTGATGTTGGTTTGTATCATGTGGTTGCTGGAAAGGCAAGTATGGTACATGTATGCATTACAGGATGTATTTTTGGTTTTATTTTTAAGGGGGAGGTTGGGTGGTGAGTTTTAAATGAAATGAGAATGTTTCAGTAAAGAAAGTCAAAAGCTCTCTCTCTCTCTCTCTCTCTCTCTCTCTCTCTCTGAAACATATGTTTACATTGTCAAAGCAAGTTAACTAGATTATAAACAAAACTGAAATAAACAATACAAATGAACAGTAAACATTATACTTACAAAAGTTCCAAAACAATAAAGATATTTCAAATGTCATATTATTTGCAAGTAGTTAAAGTACTAAATAAATCAATAAAGATAGTAAAGAAAATAAAAATGCAAATCAATTTATAAAATTTCTGACATGCGTTTTTCTGGATATTTTTGTTGTTATTCTGTCTCTCACTGTTCAAATAAACCAACCATTAGAATTATAGACTGATCCTTTCTTTGTCAGTGGGCAAACGTACAAAATCAACAGAGGATCAAATACTTTTTTCCCCCACTGTAGCCGGTCTTCTGTTGAGTGCCAGGTGTGCCTACGGCGGCCTTTCTCAATACAAGGCTATACTCACTGAGTCTGTATATAGTCAAAGCTTTCCTTAAGTCTGGGTCAGTCACAGGGGTCAGGTATTCTACCACTGTGTTCTCTCTGTTTAGAGCCAGATATCATTCTAGTTTGCTCTATTTTTTTGTTAATACTTTCTAACATGTCAAGTAATTATTATTTGTGTAATTGTGTTGCTGTCCTGGTGCTCTGTGGGGTCTGTTTGTGTTTTTGAACAGAGACCCAGGACCAGCTTGCTTAGGGGACTCTTCTCCAGATTCATCTCTCTGTAGGTGATGGCTTTGTTATGGAAGGTTTGGGAATCGCTTCCTTTTAGGTGGTTGTAGAATTTAACGACTCTTTTCTGGAATTTGATAATTAGCGGGTATCGGCCTAATTCTGCTTTGTATGCATCATTTGGTGTTTTACATTGTACACAGAGGATATTTTTTTAGAATGATGTATGCAGAGTCTCAATTTGATGTTTGTCCCATTTTGTGAATTCTTGGTTGGTGAGCGGCAATGGGTTCTATAACTGATTAAAACAATGTTTAGCCAGATCCTAATTGGTATGTCAATTTTATGTTCCTTCTGATGGCATAGAAGGCCCTTCTTGCCTTGTCTCTCAGATCGGTCACAGCTTTGTGGAAGTTACCTGTGGAGCTGATGTTTAGACCGAGATATGTATAGTTTTGTGTGCTCTAGGGCAACGGTGTCTAGATGGAATTTTTATTCATGGTCCTGGCAACTGGACCTTTTATGGAACACCCATTATTTTTGTCTTACTGAGATTTACTGTCAGGGCCCAGGTCTGTCAGGGCCCAGGTCTGATAGAATCTGTGCAGAAGATCTAGGTGCTGCTGTTGGCCCTCCTTGGTTGGGGACAGAAGCTCCAGATCATCAGCAAACAGTAGACATTTGACTTCAGATTATAGTAGGGTGAGACCGGGTGCTGCAGACTGTTCTAGTGCCCTCGTCAATTCGTTGATATATATGTTGAAGAGGGTGGGGCTTAAGCTGCATCCCTGTCTCACTCTCTTTTTGTCTCTCACTCACTCACTCACTCACTCACTCACTCACTCACTCACTCACCCTCTCGCTTTGTCACACACCTGTTTCTCTTCGCTGTTGATGACCACCAGGTCTGCTCCTCTATTTCTGCAGTCCTGTCTGCTCTCCTCCCAGGATTTGTACTCAGTAGAGACGTAGTAACAACTGCTACCAAGCTTCTTCCATTCTTGCGGACACACTAGAAGTTGAACATTTCTTGCTTTAGTCACTTTAATACGACGTTTAATTAAGTATCAATCAAACACTCAAGGAAGACACTAACTAATGGACGGTTTGGAAGCATCATTTTTCATTTAATATAAGTTAAATTCCTGTCTGTAAGTGACGTGAACTGATACAGAGACTGTCAAACAGAATAGTCATGAGACTATTTGACTCACCTTTCTCAACTAAAGATTGTTTCAGACGTTCTATCTCTTTCTGTAGCTGGTCTCTCTCTTTGGTCAGGGTGTTGTATCTGGTCTGTAGCTGGTCTCTCTCTTTGGTCAGGGTGTTGTAGCTGGTCTGTAGCTGGTCTCTCTGTTTGGTCAGGGAGTTGTTGCTAGTCTGTAGCTGGTCTCTCTCTTTGATCAGGGTGTTGTAACTGGTCTGTAGCTGGTCTCTCTCTTTGGTCAGGGTGTTGTAACTGGTCTGTAGCTGGTCTCTCTCTTTGATCAGGGTGTTGTAACTGGTCTGTAGCTGGTCTCTCTCTTTGGTCAGGGTGCTGTTGCTAGTCTGTCGCTGGTCTCTCTCTTTGGTCAGGGTGTTGTTGCTAGTCTGTAGCTGGTCTCTCAAGTTGTTGCCGCTGGTCTGTAACTGGTCTCCATCTTTGGTCAGGGTGTTGTAACTGGTCAATTGGTTTCTCTCTGAAATAATGAGATCATTGAACAAGGTAACAGTGGAAAAGTTAATCAGACATTACCAAGGTTGGGGTCAGTTGCATTCAATTCCAGTCAATTCAGGAAATACACTGGAATTCCAATTGATTTCCAATTTTTGGAATTTAAATTTGGCTTACTTTCTGAATGGAATTGACTGAAATGTAAATGTAATTGAACCCTGGTCATTACATCACTGATGATGAAGAATGTTTGAGTGAGAACATATCAAACTCACGGTAGAGTAACAGGCCTATGATCCCAGCCAGTAGGAGAACACACAGCAGCCCCAGACACACTGCAACAGCTCCAGAGTATCTCTTCCACCACTGACAAAACACTGAAGCACAAATGATTACCATAAGAACTTGCTCTTTATCAGCGTTGTAGTTGGTTTCTACATATGTGTCCAGTTTCTCTTTGAAAAACGCATGGTTGACATGGAACAGACCACCAGAACTGAGTTCCAGAACCTCTAACAGATGATTGGCTTGAACATAATGCAGAGTCCAGGTACCCAAATGACTGCCGGCACCTATTTCAATCAAAATGAAACGTAATTTGTCATTTGATTGGTAAACAACAGGTGTATGCTAATAGTAAAATGCTGAATTACGGGTCCTTTTCCAACAATGCCGAGTTGAAGATACAACATTTAAAATAGCGACACAATAAATAAATACACAGTGAAAAAACTAAGAAGAATAACAAGTCAAAATAACATGGCTACAGTGCATTTGGAAAGTTTTCAGACCTCTTGACTTTTTCTACATTTTGTTACGCCTTATTCTAAAATGGATTCAATTGTTTTTTTCCCTCATCCATAAAAATTGTCTTGATCAATCTAGACACAGAGCCTTTTTGGTACAATGTTCACTAGTATTCGAGCAGCAGCCCAACTCTTATGGTAGTGAACGGGTCAAGATTTCCTTCCTGACTGGCTGCCTCCGTGTAGCTCGGCCGGGCCCGTCTCTCTCCAGAGGAGAGGCAGCGGCAAATCAGCACTAGAAGCTGCCTGTTCTGTGGCCAGGTTGGTCACTTTGTCTCCACTTGTTCCCTGCGTCCAGCAAAAGTGGTGCTCAGCAGTAGTGGGGGATATACTGTTGAGCCAAATCGCCGGCCCATCTCCCCCCAGACCCCTGCTTGACGGCGCCCTCGTGTTGCAGAGCCTGGCTTTTCCCTCTGCCTGCTCTCACTGACTCAGGCGCCGAAGAGAGTTTCCTGGACTGTGGTGTCGTTAACAGTCGGGCTTGGACACTGTTCCACTCGATTCACCCCTTGATTCCAACGCTCACAACGGACAGCTCCTCGCCCGTCTTTTTATTTTATTTTTTATTTCACCTTATTATTGACATACAGTCAATAATACAGTAGAAAAATAACTCTATATACAATGTGAGCAAATGAGGTGAGATAAGGGAGGTAAAGGCAAAAAAAGGCCATGGTGGCAAAGTAAATACAATATTGCAAGTAAAACACTGGAATGGTAAATTTGTAGTAGAAGAAAGTGCAAAGTAGAAATAGAGATAATGGGGTGCAAAGGAGCAAAATAAATAAATACAGTAGGGGAAGTGGTAGTTGTTTGGGCTAAATTATAGATGGGCTACGTACAGGTGCAGTGATCTGTGAGCTGCTCTGACAGCTGGTGCTTAAAGCTAGTGAGGGAGATAAGTGTTTCCAGCTTCAGAGATTGTTGTAGTTCGTTCCAGTCATTGGCAGCAAAGAACTGGAAGGAGAGACGGCCAAAGGAGGAATTGGCTTTGGGGGTGACCAGAGAGATATACCTGCTGGAGTGCGTGCTACAGGTGGGTGCTGCTATGGTGACCAGTGAGCGGAGAGAAGGGGGGACTTTACCTAAGCAGGGTCTTGTAGATGACCTGGAGCCAGTGGGCTTGGCGGAGATTATGAAGCGAGGGCCAGCCAACGAGAGCGTACAGGTCGCAGTGGTGGGTAGTATATGGGGCTTTGGTGACAAAACGGATGGCACTGTGATAGACTGCATCCAGTTTGTTGAGTAGGGTATTGGAGGCTATTTTGTAAATGACATCGCCGAAGTCGAGGATCGGTAGGATGGTCAGTTTTACGAGGGTATGTTTGGCAGCATGAGTGAAGGATGCTTTGTTGCGAAATAGGAAGCCAATTCTAGATTTAACTTTGGATTGGAGATGTTTGATGTAAGTCTGGAAGGAGAGTTTACAGTCTAACCAGACACCCAGGTATTTGTAGTTGTCCATATATTCTAAGTCAGAACCGTCCAGAGTAGTGATGCTGGACAGGCGGGCAGGTGCAGGCAGCGATCGGTTGAAAAGCATGCATTTAGTTGTTTAGGAGCAGTTGGAGGCCACGGAAGGAGAGTTGTATGGCATTGAAGCTCGTCTGGAGGGTTGTTAACGGGATCGATTTGACAACATCCGGTGAAATGGCAGAGCGCCAAATTAAAAAAAATATATTTAAAATATTTAACTTTCAAGTGCACACACCAAATTAAAGCTGAACTTCTTGTTTTTCTAGCCACCGTGTCAGATTTCAACATGGCTTTACGGCGAAAGCAAACCATGCTATAATCTCAGGACAGCACCCCATCAAACAAACACTGACAATCATATTTCATCCCGCCAGGCGCGACACAAAACTCAGAAATAACATATAATTAACGCCTTGCCTTTATCTCGCCATCACGGTGGACAACTCCATTGTGTCCTCCTCCCAGAGTGCTAAGAGCCTCGGCGTGACCCTGGACAACACCCTGTCGTTCTCCGCTAACATCAAGGCGGTGACCCGATCCTGTAGGTTCATGCTATACAACATTCGCAGAGTACGACCCTGCCTTACACAGGAAGTGGCGCAGGTCCTAATCCAGGCACTTGTCATCTCCCGTCTGGATTACTGCAAATCCCTGTTGGCGGGGCTCCCTGCCTGTGCCATCAAACCCCTACAACTCATCCAGAACGCCGCAGCCCGTCTGGTGTTCAACCTTCTCAAGTTCTCTCACGTCACCTCGCTCCTCCGCACACTCCACTGGCTTCCAGTTGAAGCTCGCATCTGCTACAAGACCATGGTGCTTGCCTACGGAGCTGTGAGGGGAACGGCACCTCCGTACCTTCAGGCTCTGATCAGGCCCTACACCCAAACAAGGGCACTGCGTTCATCCACCTCTGGCCTGCTGGCCCCCCTACCGCTGCGGAAGCACAGTTCCCGCTCAGCCCAGTCAAAACTGTTCGCTGCTCTGGCACCCCAATGGTGGAACAAGCTCCCTCACGACGCCAGGACAGCGGAGTCAATCACCACCTTCCGTAGACACCTGAAAACCCACCTCTTTAAGGAATACCTGGGATAGGATATAGTAATCCTTCTAACCCCCCCCGCCCCCCCCCCCAAAAAAACATATAGATGTACTATTGTAAAGTGGTTGTTCCACTGGATATCTTAAGGTGAATGCACCAATTTGTAAGTCGCTCTGGATAAGAGCGTCTGCTAAATGACGTAAATGTAAATGTAAAAATGACGAGCTTCTTCTGTTGGCACTCCAATATGTCCCATAAACATCACAAATGGTCCTTTTGTTTGATTAATTCCGTCGTTATATATCCAAAATGTCCACGTTTGATCCAGGAGAAACACCGGTAACAACTTGCGCAATATGACTACAAAATCTCTCAGAAATTACCTGTAATCTTTGTCCCAGCACTTCAAACAACTTTCCTAATACAACTTTAGGTATTTTTTTACGTAAATAATCGATAAAATTTAAGACGGGATAAACTGCGTTCAATACCGGAGGAAAACAAAGTGGAGAGTGTTTTTCAGGTCACGCGCCTCTATCAAACAGTACACTTCACTCGACCCTCTTTCTGAACAGGGCTACTTCTTCATTACACAAAGGAAAAACATCAACAAATTTTTAAAGACTGTTGACATCCAGTGGAAGCGATAGGAACTGCAAGCAACTGCCTTAAAATTCTAGATTCTCAATGAAAACCCATGCATATATTTATTGGCTTTGGATAGAAAACACCCTAAAGTTTCTAAAACTGTTTGAATGGTGTCTGAGTATAACAGAACTCAAATGGCAGGCCAAAACCTGAGAAGATTCCATACATATGACTATTTTACACCATTTTAAAGACAAGACTCTCCTTTATCTAACCACACTGTCCGATTTCAAAAAGGCTTTACAACAAAAGCAAAACATTAGATTATGTCAGGAGAGTATCCAGCCAGAAATAATCTGATACCCATTTGTCAAGCTAGCATATAATGTCACAAAAAACAAAACCACAGCTAAATGCAGCACTAACCTTTGATGATCTTCATCAGATGACAACCCTAGGACATTATGTTATACAATACATGCATGTTTTGTTCAATGAAGTTCATATTTATTTCAAAAACCAGCTTTTTACATTAGCATGTGACGTTCAGAACTAGCATTCCCACCGAACACTTCCGGTGAATTTACTAAATTACTCACGATAAACGTTCACAAAAAACATAACAATTATTTTAAGAATTATAGATACAGAACTCCTTTATGCAATCGCGGTGTCCGATTTTAAAATAGCTTTTCGGTGAAAGCACATTTTGCAATATTCTGGGTAGATAGCTCGCCATCACGGGCTAGCTAATTTGACACCCACCAAGTTTGGTGCTCACCAAACTCAGATTTACTATAAGAAAAATTGGATTACCTTTGCTGTTCTTCATCAGAATGCACTCCCAGGACTTCTACTTCAACAACAAATGTTGGTTTGTGTCACGTCCTGACCAGCAGGTGGAGTAGGTGTATAAGTGTTGGTCAGGGCGTGGCAGAAAAGTTGTGTTTTCTTTGTTCTGTCTAGGTTGGGTGTTTCTATGTAGAGGTAATTGGGGTGGACTTCCAATTGAAGGCAGCTGTGTGGTGTTGCCTTTGATTGGAAGTCCTATATTAGTTGGGTGTGTTTGTCTGTGTGTTTGTGGGGAATTGTTGTGAGCACTGCTTTTTTTGGTTTAGCCTGCTACACTGTCGTATCGTGAGTACTGTTCATTGTTTTGTTTATTGTTTTTTCAGTGGATGCTTTACTCCTTTTAAAAAAAATTAAAATATGAGCATCCATATTCCCGCTGCGCCTTGGTCCTCCTTTCAACAGCACAATGGATTATGTGACAGAATTTCCCACCAACACAGGACCAAGCAGCGGAAGAATTCTGGCGAGGACTGGGGAACACGACGGGTAAGGGAGACCGAGAGGCACCCCCAAGAATTTTTTAGGGGGGGGCACAAGGGCTGTGTGACGGGGCAAGATTGGAAACCCAGGCCAGCGCCCCGTACCCTTGTTAAAAGTAAACAGACTGGACAGGTCCCGTGCTTTGGGGTAGGTGCCATGGTAGGGCCTGGTATTTTTAGGCCAGTAGGCTCAATACCAGCACCCCGCACGTGCCAGGGGAAAGTAGGCATCGAGCCAGCACCGGAGATGCCAACCCTGCGCTTAAGACTGCCAGTGCGACTCAACGGTCCGGTGTTTCCCGTTACACGCACTAGCCTTGAGGTGCGTGTTCCCAATCTGGTACGCCCAGTACCAGCACCACGCACCAGGCTTCAAGTGCGTAAACCCAGCCTCGCCAGTCAACAGTCACCAGAGCTGCCCGCCAGTCAACAGTCGCCAGAGCTGCCCGCCAGTCAACAGTCGCCAGAGCTGCCCGCCAGTCAACAGTCGCCAGAGCTGCCCGCCAGTCAACAGTCGTCAGAGCTGCCCGCCAGTCAACAGTCGTCAGAGCTGCCCGCCAGTCAACAGTCGTCAGAGCTGCCCGCCAGTCAACAGTCGTCAGAGCTGCCCGCCAGTCAACAGTCGCCAGAGCTGCCCGCCAGTCAACAGTCGCCAGAGCTGCCCGCCAGTCAACAGTCGCCAGAGCTGCCCGCCAGTCAACAGTCGCCAGAGCTGCCCGCCAGTCAACAGTCGCCAGAGCGGCCCGACCGCCCCGAACCGCCGGAGCGGCCGGACCGCCCCGAGCCGCCGGAGCGGCCGGACCGCCCCGAGCTGCCGGACTGTCCCGACTGCCTGCAACGGCCAGAACCTGAGCCGCCTCCAACATAGGTGGGTTGGGGAGGGGGGATGTAGCACAGTGCCGTCGTTGACGGCAGCCACCCTCCCTTCCCTCCCTGTAGTTAGGGGGAAATTTACGGGTTGTTTTGGGTGTTCTGTATTTTTTCTTTTGAAGGTGCATTCGGGGTCTGCACCTTTAGGGGGGGGGGGGGTAATGTCACGTCCTGACCAGCAGGTGGAGTAGGTGTATAAGTGTTGGTCAGGGCGTGGCAGAAGAAGTTGTGTTTTCTTTGTTCTGTCTAGGTTGGGTGTTTCTATGTAGAGGTAATTGGGGTGGACTTCCAATTGAAGGCAGCTGTGTGGTGTTGCCTTTGATTGGAAGTCCTATATTAGTTGGGTGTGTTTGTCTGTGTGTTTGTGGGGAATTGTTGTGAGCACTGCTTTTTTTGGTTTAGCCTGCTACACTGTCGTATCGTGAGTACTGTTCATTGTTTTGTTTATTGTTTTTTCAGTGGATGCTTTACTCCTTTTTTTTAAATTAAAATATGAGCATCCATATTCCCGCTGCGCCTTGGTCCTCCTTTCAACAGCACGATGGATTATGTGACAGTTTGGTTCCAAATAATCCATAGTTATATCCAAATAGCGGCGTTTTGTTTGTGCGTTCAAGACACTATCCGAAGGGTAACGAAGGGTGACGCGCCGGCGCATATCGTGACAAAAAAATTCAAAATATTCCATTACCGTACTTCGAAGCATGTCAAACGCTGTTTAAAATCAATTTTTATGCGATTTTTCTCGTAAAATAGCGATATTATTCCGACCGGGAGACGTCGTTTTCGTTCAAAGACTGAAAATGTAAAATGGACTCTTCACGTGCACGCCCGTCTCATTGTTCTCAGATCGACGACTATCCAAATGCGCTACTGTTTTTCAGCCTGGGACTGCAGAGTCATCATTCAACGTTCTGGCGCCTTCTGAGAGCCTATGGGAGCCTTAGAAAGTGTCAAGTTACAGCAGAGATCCTCTATTTTCGATAGAGATGACAAAGAAAGCCAAGAAATGGTCAGACAGGGTACTTCCTGTACAGAATCTTCTCAGGTTTTGGCCTGCCATATGAGTTCTGTTATACTCACAGACACCATTCAAACAGTTTTAAAACTTTAGGGTGTTTTCTATCCAAATCAAACAATTATATGCATATTCTAGTTTCTGGGCAGGAGTAATAAACAGATTACATCGGGTACGTTTTTTATCCGGCCGTGAAAATACTGCCCCCTATCCATAACAGGTTAAATACATTTTAGAATAATGCTGTAACGTAACAAAATTTGGAAAAAGTCAAGGGGTGTGAATACTTTCTGAATGCACTGTATATACAGGGAGTACCAGGACCAAGCTGATGTGTAGGGGTATGAGGTAATAGAGGTAGCTATGTACAGGGAGTACCAGTACCAAGCAGATGTGAAGGGGTACGAGGTAATAGAGGTAGCTATGTACAGGGAGTACCTACCGATGTGTAGGGGTACGAGGTAATAGAGGTAGCTAGTGCCATCAGAAAAGTGCCTTTTTCCACATTTTGTTGTTACTGACTGACTTTTAAATGATGTTTTATCACTGACCTGCACACAATACCCCATAATGTCAAAGAGGAATTATGTTTATATATATATATATAAATATATATATATATATATATATATATATATATATATATATATAACATAATATTTATATATAACATAATATTTATATACTGACCTGTTATAACATATAAGGTTTTATATATAAAATGAAAAACTGAAATGTTTTGATTCAATAAGTATTCAACCACTTCAACCTAAATAAGCTCATTTATAATAAGTCATTTGCTTACAAGTCACATAATAAGTTGCAATGAATCACTCTGCTTGCAATTATAGTGTTTAACCCTCTAGAGTCTGAGCCGGGGGAGGGGAGGGTCTGAGCCAACATATGGAATTGTTTTAAGATACCAAGGATTATTTAGCTATTTGATTTATAATTTTAAGACCCATTAATGTATAAAAACAAATGTGAAAAAATTATTACATGAAGCATTGAATTTGGCATTTACGCTATTAGCCAATGGAAACACATTGAATAACAGGTTCACGACATGGAACAACAGATAGTCCCCAAAAATATCAAAAGGATGTTTGTTCTGAAGTGCCCTAAATCTGAGAGATATTAGAAAGATCAGGAAACATGTAATTTTTTTTACATATATTTATCCCCTTATTTTAGGCACTAAACTATCTCCATATATACTTCCATTCACTTTCTTTTTACTGGTACCAGGGACCTTCAGAGTGGTGTGAGGCTTGTGGACGTCCTAAATGGAGAACCCCATCCCGTTTGTGAGAGTCTCATCTTTCAATAGAGGGGTTATAATAGTTTGTAGGCCAAACCGTTCAGATGCTACGTAAGATTTTGAGAGAAGACCGATTTTCAGGATGTCTCATGGTCTGACAAACATCGCTCTAGCTCTGCCACATTTCACCACAGATACAGAAGGGTGATATCTGAGGATGGATCAACATTGTAGTTACTCCACAATACTAACCTACTTGACAGAGTGAAAAGAAGGAAGCTTGTACAGAATAAAAAATATTCCAAAACATGCATCTTGTTTGCAACAAGGCACTTAAGTAATACTGCAAAGAAATGTGGCAAAGCAATTCACTTTTTGTACTGAATACAGGGGGGCAATCCAACACAACACATTACTGAGTACTTCTCTCAATAGTTTCAATCATAGTGGTGGCTGCATCATGTTATCGGTATGCTTGTAATTGTTAAGGAATGGGGAGTTTTTCAGGATAAAATGTTTTATAGAATGGAGCTCAGTACAGGAAAAATCCTAGAAGAAAACTTGGTTCAGTCTGCTTTCCACCAGACAACCAACAACACAAGACCAAATCTACACTGGAGTTTGCAGAGTTACAGTTGTGATCTAAATCTGCTTGCAAATCTATGGTAAGACTTCAAAATGGTTGCCAAGCAATGATCAACAACCAATTTGACAGAGCTTGAAGAAATTTGAAAAGAAAAAGCTCTTAGAGATTCAACTTACCCAGAGACTCACAGTTGTAATCGCTGCCAAACGTGATTCTAACATGTATTGACTTGGGTGTGAATATTTATGTAAATGAGAAATGTCTGTATTTATGTTGTGTGTGGTGTCAGTGTCAGTACATGTGAGCCTGTTGTAGAATCCAGTGTGTATGCATATAGTCAGTGTAGGAAATGTAGTGCAAAAAAGTTGTGTGTGTGTGCGGGTGCATGTGTGTGTGTGTGTGCATGTGTGTGTTGGGGTGTAAGTGTGTGTCAGTGTCAAGCACTATACCAGGATAAACTGTTACCTGAATGTTGATCACCAACTCCATCCTTCTTGCAGGGCATGATGGGTCTTTCGTTGTTGTATATTTGATCATTAAAATCCATGGTCTCTATTTCATTTATTTTTTTGCCTCTAAATCCATCGCTGTTTTCATAGATTTCCTCTGACATCTTTACACACGTGTGTTCAAATGCAGTAACTTCTACTGTTGTAACTTCTACTGCTGTAACTTCTACTGCTGTAAAGTCTGCTGTTATCTCAGTTGTAGGTTTGTGTCTGTTCTCTGCACAGCTGGAGCCTCTGTGTGACTCAGTCTAATGTAAGAGACAGTTTTAACTGTCAACCTCATTAAAGGGGAAACTGTCTAACCAATAGTATGACACTAACCACCACCATGTGACTCCAGACTTATTTTCTGAGAACCATGTTTGTTTCCCACAGTGAAGATTAGTTTGTATATTTAGTTTATGTTAGTTTAGTTTACCACAGTGCAGATTAGTTCGTATATTTAGTGGATTCTACTAATCACAGCTTGATGATGAAGAGTTAATTATTTGTATCAGCTGTGTATTGTTATGGAAAAAACTAAAACATGCACCTCCTGGGGTTCCCAGGACTGAGTTTAGGAAATGCTGCATTAAGTCTTGCACTCTGTGGTCGGCCATCAATGACCATGTAGAGTTTTATACACTATGCTGTGTCCTGTGTGACATTGACACCAGAGAGAATAGTTATTCAGAGGTGTCTCTATCTCTCTCAGACAGGGTCTGAGGTCTACATTTACTGTCTCCAGATAGCTAGATGTGTCACGTTCTTCAAAATGAGTGGACCAAGGCACAGCGTGTGTTGGGTTCCACATCTTTATTTCAGTGAAACTAGAAACAAAACTTACAAAGAACGTGAAGTCGTAGTGTCACAAGCACATACAAAAACAAACAATATCCCACAAACACAGGTGGGAAAACTGCTACCTAAATATGATCCCCAATTAGAGGCAATGATTACCAGCTGCCTCTAACTGGGAACAATACAAAAACACCAACATAGAAAATATAGACTAAAACACCCCCTAGTCACACCCTGACCTACTACACCATAGAGAACCAAGGGCTCTCTATGGTCAGGGCGTGACAGTACCCCCCCAAAGGTGCGGACTCCGGCCACAAAACCTGAAACCAAATGGGGAGGGAAAGGGGTGATTAGTGTCGGTGGCGGCTCCGGTGCAGGTCGTAGCCCCCGCTCAGACCCTGGATCCGGCCATCGCGCCGGGCTGAACGCCGTGCCTGGACTGGGCACCGGCGCAAAGGATGGCTCTGGCCATGGAGCTGGGTTGGACGCCGTGCCTGGACTGGGCACCGGCGCAGAGGAAGGCTCCGGCTTTGGAGCGGGACTGGACGCCGTGCCTGGACTGGGCACCGGTGTAGAGGAAGGCTCCTGCCATGGAGCGGGACCGGACGCCGTGCCTGGACTGGGCACCGGCGCAGAAGAAGCCTCCGGCCTGTTGACTGTCACTGGAGGTTCCGGAACGTTGACCGTCGCTGGAGGTTCCGGACTGTTGACCGTCGCTGGAGGTTCCGGACCGTTGACCGTCGCTGTCACGCCCTGACCTACTACACCATAGAGAACCAAGGGCTGTCTATGGTCATGGCGTGACAAGATGCAAGACGGTGTATTGCAAAAAATGACTGAGCATGTGCACACGTGCGCTTCACACTGCTACAACATGATAGCTGCAGGACATAAACAGCAGAGAAGTTAGGTCTAACTCTTCATACTGCTACAACGTGATAGCTGCAGGACATAAACAGCAGAGAAGTTAGGTCTAACTCTTCATACTGCTACAATGTGATAGCTGCAGGACATAAACAGCAGAGAAGTCTAGTCTAACTCTTCATACTGCTACAACATGATAGCTGTAGGACATAAACAGCAGAGAAGTCTAAAGTTTCATACTCTTAGTAGTTTAAGACATTTCACCTTGCACACCATCGATGGCCATGTATAGTTATTTTAATCTCTACTGTCTCAGTGAGGAGAGTTATTCAGAGATATGTATTAGAATGTATGTCTGCATCTATCTCAGAGGTTTTTCAATGGCGATAACATTCACACCATTTGAAACTTTGGCGGTTCACTTCCTGTTAAACTGTAAGCAGAGGTTTAAACTGACACTCTGATATGATGTTGACACCAGCAGCAAGATGAACAGTAGATAGCTCAATGCAAGACGGCGCACTCACAATATTAACTACTGTCTCCTGAGTGACATGGACACCAGAGATAATATTTAATCAGAGATGTCTCTGTCTTTTTTCAGAGAGGGCCTAAGGTCTACAATTACTCTCACTTCTCATATCCTCTTCCTCATCCTCTATCGACATCAGAACAAGTGGAGAGACACTAACTGCATTGCACACTACTCTACCAACTTCCTGTTTATCAGAGGAAAGTATGGTGTCACTAAGAACAGAAGTGTGAATGAGTGTAACAACAGCTATGTGTGAGAGTCAGCGTGTCACGTGCTACTTACTGGGAAAAAGGAAAACGACTTACTGTAACTTGCATGTTGATCATTTGCATGAGACCTGGCTCGGATTAGAGTACTACACTTCTCAAGGGCTGTGTCTGAGGAGTCCTGTGTGTAATTCCTCCCTTCATTCACCAGGAATAAGGGGTGTGTCTGAGGAGTCCTGTGTGTAATTCCTCCCTTCCTTCACCAGTAATAAGGGGTGTGTCTGAGGAGTCCTGTGGGTAATTCCTCCCTTCCTTCACCAGTAATAAGGGGTGTGTCTGAGGAGTCCTGTGTGTAATTCCTCCCTTCCTTCACCAGTAATAAGGGGTGTGTCTGGGGAGTCCTGTGTGTAATTCCTCCCTTCCTTCACCAGTAATAAGGGGTGTGTCTGAGGAGTCCTGTGTGTAATTCCTCCCTTCCTTCACCAGTAATAAGGGGTGTGTCTGAGGAGTCCTGTGTGTAATTCCTCCCTTCCTTCACCAGTAATAAGGGGTGTGTCTGAGGAGTCCTGTGTGTAATTCCTCCCTTCCTTCACCAGTAATAAGGGGTGTGTCTGAGGAGTCCTGTGACATTGGAGTGAATTCCCTGTGTGCCCCGCCCATCTGACTCCCATTGACCCCAACACCTCTGGATGTTTTACATTACCATTTGTATCACTTTATATTGACCTCAGGACGCCGGTTCACCTCCTCAGGACTCCGGTTCACCTCCTCAGGATGCCGGTTCACCACCTCAGGACTCCGGTTCACCTCCTCAGGACGCCGGTTCACCACCTCAGGACTCCGGTTCACCTCCTCAGGACGCCGGTTCACCTCCTCAGGACGCCGGTTCACCTACCTCAGGACGTCCGTGTTCACCTCCTCAGGACGCCGGTTCACCGGTTCACCACCTCAGGACGCCGGTTCACCACCTCAGGACACCACCTCAGGACTCCGGTTCCCCACCTCAGGACTCCGGTTCACCTCCTCAGGACTCCGGTTCACCTCCTCAGGACTCCGGTTCACCTCCTCAGGACTCCGGTTCACCTCCTCAGCACTCCGGTTCACCATCACACATTGAATTCAGAAAGTATTTAGACCCTTGACTTTTTCCACATTTTGTTACATTACAACGGCAGTGTAGCCTAGTGGTTAGAGCGTTGGGCTAGTAACCGAAAGTTTGCAAGTTCAAATCCCCGAGCTGACAAGGAACAATCTGTTGTTCTGCCCCTGAACAATCCAGTTAACCCACTGTTCCTAGCCTGTCATTGAAAATAAGAATTTGTTCTTAACTAATTTGCCTAGATAAATAAAGGTAAAATAAAAACCTTATTCCTCTCCATCTCTCTCTCTCAATTAAATTACATTCAAAGGATTTATTGGCATGGGAAACACGTTTACAATGCCAAAGCAAGAGGAATGTGAAATGAACAACAGACAACATTAGTAAACATTACACTCACAAAAGATATATAGGCGTTTCAAAAGTTATATTATTGACTATGTACTGTGTTGTAACAATGTGCAAATAGTTGAAGTATGAAAGGAAACAGATAAAAATAGGTTGCGATGGTGTTTGTGTTCCACTGGTTGTCCCGTTCTGGGTCACAATTCTTGCAGTTGTGGTGACACACACCTAATAGATATGGGAGTTTCTCTCTCTCTCTGTGTGTGTGTGTGTGTGTGTGTGTGAAAACGAGAAAGAGGTAGTGAGAGGTTGAAAATGTGTGTGTTCTTAGTTACCATCCATGTCTCGGTCATATCCCTTTGACTAGCTGTTATCAGTCATATCCCCAGACTAGCTGTTATCAGTCATATCCCCAGACTAGCTGTTATCAGTCATATCCCCAGACTAGCTGTTATCAGTCATATCCCCAGACTAGCTGTTATCAGTCATATCCCCAGACTAGCTGTTATCAGTCATATCCCCAGACTAGCTGTTATCAGTCATATCCCCAGACTAGCTGTTATCAGTCATATCCCCAGACTAGCTGTTATCAGTCATATCCCCAGACTAGCTGTTATCAGTCATATCCCCAGACTAGCTGTTATCACCTGTTGTATTCGGCACTTGTGACAAATAACATTTGATTATTCCCCACCACCTGGGACCTGTAACACATACGTAATTCAATAATAGGAGAAAGCATTGTCACTTTAATACCACTCACCTTGAATTAAGAATCATGAAAGTCAGTGAAGAGGACCGTGCTTAGAAGACAGAACAAAGAATAAACATGGGTAATGTAGTTGACAAAACCCCAGTGAAAAGAAACAACAGCAAAGTAGGTGTTATAAAACAGCATTTTATTACTGCTCCCTCACACCCACAGTGACTTATAACACTTTACTTTAAGACATGGAGTAGCAAAGGGTTGTTATCATCATTCATTTGTAAGCGTGGTTTTTATTCAAGCAAAAGATTAAAAAGTAAAAGCCACACACACTTCACTTTCTCCAAAGATACATTTAATCTGGAACGTTATATTCCTTTACTACAAAAACATACACAACCTTAATAAAATAATAGTAATAATATAATGTAAAACATACACAACCTTAAAATAATAGTAATAATAAATGTAAAAAATACACAACCTTAATAAAATAATAGTAATAAAATAATGTAAAACATACACAACCTTAAAATAATAGTAATAATAAATGTAAAACATACACAACCTGTCAGGAATCCCGCTTCCTGAGTCTGTTTCTGCCTTAGCTGACTGTTTTTTTTTGTTTGGAGTGTTGTCTTAGGTTCCTGAACGCACCCTGTCTGGTTGCTAGGCAACGAAGTTAGGCGGGAGATCTAGTGATTACCCGCACCTGCATCTCATCAACCTTCTGCACACCTGCATCTCATCAACCTTTTGCATACCTGGTCCTGATCATCACCTCTTCTTAACCTGTTGGGGGTAGGGGGCAGTATTGACACGGCCGGATAAAAAACATACCCGATTTAATCTGGTTACTACTCCTGCCTAGTAACTAGAATATGCATATAATTATTGGCTTTGGATAGAAAATACCCTAAAGTTTCTAAAACTGTTTGAATGGTGTCTGTGAGTATAACAGAACTCATATGGCAGGCAAAAACCTGAGAAGATTCCTTACAGGAAGTGCCCTCTCTGACAAGATCTTGTTCTTCTTGTCTCTGTTTATTGAAGACTGAGGATCTTTGCTGTAACGTGACACTTCCTACGGCTCCCATAGGCTCTCAGAGCCCGGGAAAAAGCTGAATGATATCGAGGCAGCCCCAGGCTGAAACACATTTGCGCTTTTGGCAAGTGGCCGATCAGAGGACAATGGGCTTAGGCGCGTGCACGAGTCGACCCCATGCTTTATTTTCTTTCGTCTTTTTACCTAAACGCAGATTCCCGGTCGGAATATTATCGCTTTTTTACGAGAAAAATGGCATAAAAATTGATTTTAAACAGCGGTTGACATGTTTTGAAGTAGGGTAATGGAATATTTAGAATTTATTTGTCACGAAATGCGTCGTGCTCGTCACCCTTCTTTACCCTTTTGGATAGTGTCTTGAACGCACGAAGTAGAAGTCCTGGGAGTGCATTCTGACAAAGAACACCAAAGGTAATAACATTTTTCTTATAGTAAATCTGACTTTGGTGAGTGCTAAACTTGCTGGGTGTCTAAATAGCTAGCCCTGTGATGCCGGGCTATCTACTTAGAATATTGCAAAATGTGCTTTCACCGAAAAGCTATTTTAAAATCGGACATATCGAGTGCATAGAGGAGTTCTGTATCTATAATTCTTAAAATAATTGTTATGCTTTTTGTGAACGTTTATCGTGAGTAATTTAGTAAATTGTTAGTAAATTCCCCGGAAGTTTGCGGGGGGTATGCTAGTTCTGAACGTCACATGCTAATGTAAAAAGCTGTTTTTTGATATAAATATGAACTTGATTGAACAAAACATGCATGTATTGTATAACATAATGTCCTAGGGTTGTCATCTGATGAAGATCATCAAAGGTTAGTGCTGCATTTAGCTGTGGTTTGGGTTTTTGTGACATTATATGCTAGCTTGAAAAATGGGTGTCTGATTATTTCTGGCTGGGTAGTCTGCTGACATAATCTCATGTTTTGCTTTCCTTGTAAAGCCTTTTTGAAATCGGACAGTGTGGTTAGATTAACGAGAGTCTTGTCTTTAAAATGCTGTAAAATAGTCATATGTTTGAGAAATTGAAGTAATAGCATTTCTAAGGTATTTGAATAACGCGCCACAGGATTCCACTGGCTGTTACGTAGAGTTATGATTATGATTACCCTAGAGTTATTATGATACAATCCAGATATTATCCTACAGTAGCATGGGAGAGTAACCTACAGTAGCATGGGAGAGTAACCTACTGTAGCATGAGAGTAACCTACAGTAGCATGAGAGTAACCTACTGTAGCATGAGAGTAACCTACTGTAGCATGAGAGTAACCTACAGTAGCTTGGGAGAGTAACCTACGGTAGCATGAGAGTAACCTACAGTCATATGGGAGAGTAACCTAAAGTAGCTGAACAGTCAACTCAGCCATGTGGAGAATAACCTATAGTAGCATGTAAATGAACAGTCAACTCAGGCATATGGAGAATAACCTACAGTAGCTGAACAGTCAACTCAGCCATATGGAGAATAACCTACAGTAGCATGTAGCTGAACTCAGCATCTACCCCTACTCCCTCAAACCTTCCCCATCCTCCTCCCCACCCAACACCCTTAGCATCTACCCCTACTCCTCCACAGTCTTACCCCGGCCTCCATCCAATTCAACAACCCCAGCATCCACCCCTCTGCCCCACCCAGCACCCCTGGTATTGATCCCTCCTTCCCAACAACCTTCCCCCAACCCTTGGCCTCCACCCAGCCTTCCCCCAGCCATCATCCTGACTCAACTCCATTGGATCTCAACCCAGCCAACACCCTAGCCCAGAGATAGGTAACCCTGGTCCTGGAGTGCGACAGGCACTTCATGTTTTTGGATTTCCAGCAATCAATGAACATATCAATTAGCTCAGTTGGTCAGGTTTGCTGCCCTGGCCTTATATAGCCCTTATCCACCCACCCACCCAGCCCTCCCCAACCCCAGCCCTCCCCAAGCTCTCCCCAACCCTCCCAGCCACAGCCCTCCCCAACCCTCCCCAACCCCAGCCCTCCCATCCCCTGCCCTCCCATCCCCAGCCCTCCCCAAGCTCTTCCCATCCCCAGCCCTCCCCAACCCCAGCCCTCCCCAAGCTCTCCCCAACCCTCCCCAACCCCAGCCCTCCCATCCCCAACCCTCCCCAACCCCAGCCCTCCCATCCCCAACCCTCCCCAACCCCAGCCCTCCCCAACCCCTCCCCAACCCCAGCCCTCCCCAAGCTCTTCCCATCCCCAGCCCTCCCCAAGCTCTTCCCATCCCCAACCCTCCCCAACCCCAGCCCTCCCATCCCCAACCCTCCCCAACCCCAACCCTCCCCAACCCCAGCCCTCCCCAAGCTCTTCCCATCCCCAGCCCTCCCCAAGCTCTTCCCATCCCCAACCCTCCCCAACCCCAGCCCTCCCATCCCCAACCCTCCCCAACCCCAACCCTCCCCAACCCCAGCCCTCCCATCCCCAACCCTCCCCAACCCCAGCCCTCCCATCCCCAGCCCTCCCCAAGCTCTTCCCATCCCCAACCCTCCCCAACCCCAGCCCTCCCCAACCCCAACCCTCCCATCCCCAGCCCTCCCCAAGCTCTTCCCATCCCCAACCCTCCCCAACCCCAGCCCCCCCAAGCTCTTCCCAACCCTCCCCAACCCCAGCCCCCCCAAGCTCTTCCCAACCCCAACCTGTTATTGATAGACTTAACACACCTGCCTTTCACAGATCCAACCATTTTTGTGGTTACATGGCACATCATTCCAAGCCACTACTGGGTCCTTTAGAGTGTTGTCAACCAAAGCGCAGTCTTCTCCTTGCAAATCATTTGGCTCCCCTTTGTTCCAGTAACTTGTGGTCAGTGGTGTGCCATCCACCCATCTCCAGGTTCCCTCAACTTCTATGTCAGTCAGACCAAACCAGGCTCTTTTGTTGAATGTTTTAATTAAAGCCTGTTCCTCTCTGC
Source organism: Salmo salar (assembly GCF_965601325.2). Taxonomy (NCBI): domain Eukaryota; kingdom Metazoa; phylum Chordata; class Actinopteri; order Salmoniformes; family Salmonidae; genus Salmo; species Salmo salar. The sequence continues at coordinate 1,581,777 of NC_138294.1, forward strand.
TGTCGATGATCACCAGGGTTGCTCCTCTCGCCTGACAGTCCTTTCTGAATTGTATATATGGAGTCCTGGACAGTCTGATGCAGGTATTGGAGGGAGTCCTGAACAGTCTGATTCAGTTATTGGAGTCCTGAACAGTCTGATTCAGGTATTGGAAACATGAACTCATTACCTTGATGCTTTCTACAGTTTCATACTCTTAGTAGTTTAACACATTTCACCTTGCACACCATCGATGGCCATGTATAGTTATTTTCATCTCTGCTGTCTCAGTGAGAAGAGTTATTCAGACATATGTGTTAAACTGCATGTCTGCATCTTTCTCAGAGGTTTTTCAGTGGCAATGTCATTCACACCATTTGAAACTTTGGCGGTTCACTTCCTTTTAAACTGTAGGCAGTGGTTTAAACTGACACTCTGATATGATGTTGACACCAGCAGCAGGATGAACAGTAGATAGCTCAATGTGTGACATTAAGAGAGAATATTTATTCAGAGATGTCTCCATCTTTCTCAGAGAAGGCCTGAGGTCTATATTTACTGTCTCCTGTGTGACATGGACACCAGAGAGAATAGTTATTCAGAGATGTCTCTATGTTCCTCAGAGAGGGCCTGAGGTCTACATTTAATGTCACTTCCAATTTCCTCTTCCGGGGAAGGAGGGAGGGGGGGTCTAAATGTCAAAGATTCACCCCCCCCCAAAAAATTCTCTCTTTCTTTCTGTATCTGTCTCACTGTGTCTCTCTCTCTCCATCTTCCTCTTGAACAGAGAAAACATCAAGGTAATGAGTTCATGTTTCCAATACAATATCAGACTGTCCAGGACTCCCTCCAATACCTGAATCAGACTGTCCAGGACTCCCTCCAATACCTGAATCAGACTGTCCAGGACTCCCTCCAATACCTGAATCAGACTGTCCAAGACTCCCTCCAATACCTGAATCAGACTGTCCAGGACTCCCTCCAATACCTGAATCAGACTGTCCAGGACTCCCTCCAATACCTGAATCAGACTGTCCAGGACTCCCTCCAATACCTGAATCAGACTGTCCAGGACTCCCTCCAATACCTGAATCAGACTGTCCAGGACTCCCTCCAATACCTGAATCAGACTGTCCAGGACTCCCTCCAATACCTGAATCAGACTGTTCAGGACTCCAATACCTGAATCAGACTGTCCAGGACTCCCTCCAATACCTGAATCAGACTGTCCAGGACTCCCTCCAATACCTGAATCAGACTGTCCAGGACTCCCTCCAATACCTGAATCAGACTGTCCAGGACTCCCTCCAATACCTGAATCAGACTGTCCAGGACTCCAATACCTGAATCAGACTGTCCAGGACTCCCTCCAATACCTGAATCAGACTGTCCAGGACTCCAATACCTGAATCAGACTGTCCAGGACTCCCTCCAATACCTGAATCAGACTGTCCAGGACTCCCTCCAATACCTGAATCAGACTGTCCAGGACTCCCTCCAATACCTGAATCAGACTGTCCAGGACTCCCTCCAATACCTGAATCAGACTGTCCAGGACTCCCTCCAATACCTGAATCAGACTGTCCAGGACTCCCTCCAATACCTGAATCAGACTGTCCAGGACTCCCTCCAATACCTGAATCAGACTGTCCAGGACTCCCTCCAATACCTGTAACAGACTGTCCAGGACTCCCTCCAATACCTGAATCAGACTGTCCAGGACTCCCTCCAATACCTGAATCAGACTGTCCAGGACTCCCTCCAATACCTGCATCAGACTGTCCAGGACTCCCTCCAATACCTGCATCAGACTGTCCAGGACTCCCTCCAATACCTGAATCAGACTGTCCAGGACTCCCTCCAATACCTGAATCAGACTGTCCAGGACTCCCTCCAATACCTGTAACAGACTGTCCAGGACTCCCTCCAATACCTGAATCAGACTGTCCAGGACTCCCTCCAATACCTGAATCAGACTGTCCAGGACTCCCTCCAATACCTGAATCAGACTGTCCAGGACTCCCTCCAATACCTGAATCAGACTGTCCAGGACTCCCTCCAATACCTGAATCAGACTGTCCAGGACTCCAATACCTGAATCAGACTGTCCAGGACTCCCTCCAATACCTGAATCAGATTGTCCAGGACTCCCTCCAATACCTGAATCAGACTGTCCAGGACTCCCTCCAATACCTGCATCAGACTGTCCAGGACTCCCTCCAATACCTGAATCAGACTGTCCAGGACTCCCTCCAATACCTGAATCAGACTGTCCAGGACTCCCTCCAATACCTGAATCAGACTGTCCAGGACTCCCTCCAATACCTGTAACAGACTGTCCAGGACTCCCTCCAATACCTGAATCAGACTGTCCAGGACTCCCTCCAATACCTGAATCAGACTGTCCAGGACTCCCTCCAATACCTGAATCAGACTGTCCAGGACTCCCTCCAATACCTGAATCAGACTGTCCAGGACTCCCTCCAATACCTGAATCAGACTGTCCAGGACTCCCTCCAATACCTGAATCAGACTGTTCAGGACTCCAATACCTGAATCAGACTGTCCAGGACTCCCTCCAATACCTGAATCAGACTGTCCAGGACTCCAATAACTGAATCAGACTGTCCAGGACTCCCTCCAATACCTGAATCAGACTGTCCAGGACTCCCTCCAATACCTGAATCAGACTGTCCAGGACTCCCTCCAATACCTGAATCAGACTGTCCAGGACTCCAATAACTGAATCAGACTGTCCAGGACTCCCTCCAATACCTGAATCAGACTGTCCAGGACTCCCTCCAATACCTGAATCAGACTGTCCAGGACTCCCTCCAATACCTGAATCAGACTGTCCAGGACTCCCTCCAATACCTGAATCAGACTGTCCAGGACTCCCTCCAATACCTGAATCAGACTGTCCAGGACTCCCTCCAATACCTGAATCAGACTGTCCAGGACTCCCTCCAATACCTGAATCAGACTGTCCAGGACTCCCTCCAATACCTGAATCAGACTGTCCAGGACTCCAATACCTGAATCAGATTGTCCAGGACTCTCTCCAATACCTGAATCAGACTGTCCAGGACTCCCTCCAATACCTGAATCAGACTGTCCAGGACTCCCTCCAATACCTGTAACAGACTGTCCAGGACTCCCTCCAATACCTGAATCAGACTGTCCAGGACTCCCTCCAATACCTGAATCAGACTGTCCAGGACTCCCTCCAATACCTGAATCAGACTGTACAGGACTCCCTCCAATACCTGAATCAGACTGTCCAGGACTCCCTCCAATACCTGAATCAGACTGTCCAGGACTCCCTCCAATACCTGAATCAGACTGTCCAGGACTCCCTCCAATACCTGAATCAGACTGTCCAGGACTCCCTCCAATACCTGAATCAGACTGTCCAGGACTCCAATACCTGAATCAGATTGTCCAGGACTCCCTCCAATACCTGAATCAGACTGTCCAGGACTCCCTCCAATACCTGAATCAGACTGTCCAGGACTCCCTCCAATACCTGAATCAGACTGTCCAGGACTCCCTCCAATACCTGAATCAGACTGTCCAGGACTCCCTCCAATACCTGAATCAGACTGTCCAGGACTCCCTCCAATACCTGAATCAGACTGTCCAGGACTCCAATACCTGAATCAGACTGTCCAGGACTCCCTCCAATACCTGAATCAGACTGTTCAGGACTCCCTCCAATACCTGAATCAGACTGTCCAGGACTCCCTCCAATACCTGAATCAGACTGTCCAGGACTCCCTCCAATACCTGAATCAGACTGTCCAGGACTCCAACACCTGAATCAGACTGTCCAGGACTCCCTCCAATACCTGAATCAGACTGTCCAGGACTCCCTCCAATACCTGAATCAGACTGTCCAGGACTCCCTCCAATACCTGAATCAGACTGTCCAGGACTCCCTCCAATACCTGAATCAGACTGTCCAGGACTCCCTCCAATACCTGAATCAGACTGTCCAGGACTCCCTCCAATACCTGAATCAGACTGTCCAGGACTCCAATACCTGAATCAGACTGTCCAGGACTCCCTCCAATACCTGAATCAGACTGTCCAGGACTCCAATACCTGAATCAGACTGTCCAGGACTCCCTCCAATACCTGAATCAGACTGTCCAGGACTCCCTCCAATACCTGAATCAGACTGTCCAGGACTCCCTCCAATACCTGCATCAGACTGTCCAGGACTCCCTCCAATACCTGCATCAGACTGTCCAGGACTCCCTCCAATACCTGAATCAGACTGTCCAGGACTCCCTCCAATACCTGAATCAGACTGTCCAGGACTCCCTCCAATACCTGAATCAGACTGTCCAGGACTCCAATACCTGAATCAGACTGTCCAGGACTCCCTCCAATACCTGAATCAGACTGTCCAGGACTCCCTCCAATACCTGAATCAGACTGTCCAGGACTCCCTCCAATACCTGAATCAGACTGTCCAGGACTCCCTCCAATACCTGAATCAGACTGTCCAGGACTCCCTCCAATACCTGAATCAGACTGTCCAGGACTCCCTCCAATACCTGAATCACACTGTCCAGGACTCCCTCCAATACCTGAATCAGACTGTTCAGGACTCCCTCCAATACCTGAATCAGACTGTCCAGGACTCCCTCCAATACCTGCATCAGACTGTCCAGGACTCCCTCCAATACCTGAATCAGACTGTCCAGGACTCCCTCCAATACCTGAATCAGACTGTCCAGGATTCCCTCCAATACCTGAATCAGACTGTCCAGGACTCCCTCCAATACCTGAATCAGACTGTCCAGGACTCCCTCCAATACCTGAATCAGACTGTCCAGGACTCCCTCCAATACCTGAATCAGACTGTCCAGGACTCCCTCCAATACCTGAATCAGACTGTCCAGGACTCCCTCCAATACCTGAATCAGATTGTCCAGGACTCCCTCCAATACCTGAATCAGACTGTCCAGGACTCCCTCCAATACCTGAATCAGACTGTCCAGGACTCCCTCCAATACCTGAATCAGACTGTCCAGGACTCCCTCCAATACCTGAATCAGACTGTCCAGGACTCCCTCCAAAACCTGAATCAGACTGTCCAGGACTCCCTCCAATACCTGAATCAGACTGTCCAGGACTCCCTCCAATACCTGAATCAGACTGTCCAGGACTCCCTCCAATACCTGAATCAGACTGTCCAGGACTCCCTCCAATACCTGAATCAGACTGTCCAGGACTCCAATACCTGAATCAGACTGTCCAGGACTCCAATACCTGAATCAGACTGTCCAGGACTCCCTCCAATACCTGAATCAGACTGTCCAGGACTCCCTCCAATACCTGAATCAGACTGTCCAGGACTCCCTCCAATACCTGAATCAGACTGTCCAGGACTCCCTCCAATACCTGAATCAGACTGTCCAGGACTCCCTCCAATACCTGAATCACACTGTCCAGGACTCCCTCCAATACCTGAATCAGACTGTTCAGGACTCCCTCCAATACCTGAATCAGACTGTCCAGGACTCCCTCCAATACCTGCATCAGACTGTCCAGGACTCCCTCCAATACCTGAATCAGACTGTCCAGGACTCCCTCCAATACCTGAATCAGACTGTCCAGGATTCGCTCCAATACCTGAATCAGACTGTCCAGGACTCCCTCCAATACCTGAATCAGACTGTCCAGGACTCCCTCCAATACCTGAATCAGACTGTCCAGGACTCCCTCCAATACCTG
>NC_138294.1:1592500-1625000 GCF_965601325.2 Salmo salar
CTCCATACAGTTGTCACACTGCTAGTGAGTTGGGGTTGGGGGCCAAGGAGTCCAACTTAACCACGGCAACAGCATTATGTTTGGACCATTTGGAATGCAGTCATGGTTATTTATTTTTTATTTATTTTTATTTAACCTTTATTTAACTAGGCAAGTCAGTTAAGAACAAATTCTTATTTACAATGACGGCCTAGCAAAAGGAAAAAGGCTTCCTGCGGGGGACGGGGTGCTGGGACTAAAAATCAAAATCAAAATATAAAATAGGACAAAACACACATCACGACAACACTACATAAAGAAAGACCTAAGACAACAACACAGCAAGGCATCAACACATGACATCACAGCATGGTAGCAACAAAATATGGCAGCAACACAAAAACATGGTACAAACATTATTGGGCACAGACAACAGCACAAAGGTCAAGAGACAACAATACATCATACAAAGCAGCCACAACTGTCAGTAAAAGTGTCCATGATTGAGTCTTTGAATGAAGAGATTGAGATAAAACGGTCTAGTTTGAGTGTTTGTTATAACAGCTTAATATATTGTATAATACTGTACAACCTATTAGGTAACAGGCAGAATCTAAGACCCGAAACGTTTAGTAAAGGTGCTGGAGGCCAAATGTAAAACTGGTGAAAAGAGGAAAAAGTCTCAGCACACTTCCAGTCAGATGCACGTGTCTTTATCACAAGCTAAACTTTGGGTCAGTCGACCTTCATCAGAGCTTCTCCTATGAGGTGAACATGTCTGAATCAATGGTCTGGTCTCTGGGTGGTTTGGTTTCCAAGGTGACCATCAACCGCTGACAGGTCCGTTTACCGTTGACGGGGTTCAGGATGAGAACGCCGGGTGTAATTCCTGATGTCCCAGCTCGTTTACCGGTAACGGTAAACCTAATTAACGCTGCAAATTGTCAACTGCCTGATCTCCATGACAACCACAACAACAGGTACCTTCTGACAGGTTCTCAGAAGGTACCTTAGGGCCCCTCTGCATGGTGTGTGTACAGAGACCAACAAGCCACTGCATCCCCTCATGATGAGTCCAGATGTTTTGTGGGCCCCCACCTCCCATCACAGTCCCTCATGATGAGTCCAGATGTTTTGTGGGCCCCCACCTCCCATCACAGTCCCTCATGATGAGTCCAGATGTTTTGTGGGCCCCCACCTCCCATCACAGTCCCTCATGATGAGTACAGATGTTTTGTGGGCCCCCACCCCCCATCACAGTCCCTCATGATGAGTCCAGATGTTTTGTGGGCCCCCACCTCCCATCACAGTCCCTCATGATGAGTTCAGATGTTTTGTGGGCCCCCACCCCCATCACAGTCCCTCATGATGAGTTCAGATGTTTTATGGGCCCCCACCTCCCATCACAGTCGCCCATCATTGATACTGTGGTTCCCATTTGGGATGCAGACCAGATATGAGAAAACATTAGATGTTAAACTCCCTTGCGGTTTTGATATTACCCATAATCCTTTTAGAGACTGAAGGAACACAATAACATTTCCAGGAAAATGTTTATGTTGCATGATGGATGAGTTTCTCTCTATCTGTCTGTTTTCTATATGTCAGTTTTACATTCTGTCTGTCTCTCTCTTTCTGTCAGTTTTACATTCTGTCTATCCCTCTCTCTCTGTCTGTTCCACTTTTCTTCGCCGATGTGCCTCTCTCACCCCACTCTCTCTCCCCCCCACTCCATCTCTGTGACTTTCACCCCCCCCCCCCCCCCCTTCTGCTACCCACCAGCTTGGGGGCAACTTCCTCAAAAGTGGAGAGAACTTCAGAAGATGTTCTTTAATGGGCTATACTAGAACACAATGTGCCTTTGGGAAAGAAACATTAATGCTTCAAAGAAATGCTGTTTGGATATTTACTCTCCTTCGGGGTTAAGATTCAGTTCATCTTTGAACCAATCAGAAGCAGAATTAGTGAAGAAGCGTCTCAATAGTCTAAAGTGGCTTCCTCTCCTCGTCTTCCTTCCTTGACATTCAACAAATTGAGACACACCCTCCCTTTTGGCAGTTGTGACATTTTGAAGAGAGAGAGAAGGGAAAGGGAGTAGAAAGAGAGAGAGAGAGAGAGAGAGAGAGAGAGAGAGAGAGAGAAGGGAAAGGGAGTAGAAAGAGAAAGAGAGAGAGAGAGAGAGAGAGAGAGAGAGAGAGAGAGAGAGAGAGAGAGAAGGGAAAGGGAGTAGAAAGAGAGAGAGCATTCCTTATTAGCACTCTTTGAACTGGGAGATAGACAGACAGACAGACACACACAAGGTTGCACCTACACACACACACAACAGATTGGACATCATTGACTATGCAGAGTCAAGATTGATTCATTACTGTCTTTTAACGAGCTCATGTAACAAGGACAAACACACACACACACACACACACACACACACACACGGCTAATATAAAGTGGACTATCTACATGGAAGACTGTACAGTAATTAGCATGGGTTAGCAAGCCTGTGGCTGTTACATGGGAGACTGTACAGTAATTAGCATGGGTTAGCAAGCCTGTGGCTGTTACATGGGAGACTGTACAGTAATTAGCATGGGTTAGCAAGCGTGTGGCTGTTACATGGGAGACTGTACAGTAATTAGCATAGGTTAGCAAGCCTGTGGCTGTTACATGGGAGACTGTACAGTAATTAGCATGGGTTAGCAAGCGTGTGGCTGTTACATGGGAGACTGTACAGTAATTAGCATAGGTTAGCAAGCCTGTGGCTGTTACATGGGAGACTGTACAGTAATTAGCATGGGTTAGCAAGCCTGTGGCTGTTACATGGGAGACTGTACAGTAATTAGCATGGGTTAGCAAGCCTGTGGCTGTTACATGGGAGACTGTACAGTAATTAGCATGGGTTAGCAAGCCTGTGGCTGTTACATGGGGGACTGTACAGTAATTAGCATGGGTTAGCAAGCCTGTGGCTGTTACATGGGAGACTGTACAGTAATTAGCATGGGTTAGCAAGCCTGTGGCTGTTACATGGGAGACTGTACAGTAATTAGCATGGGTTAGCAAACCTGTGGCTGTTACATGGGAGACTGTACAGTAATTAGCATGGGTTAGCAAGCCTGTGGCTGTTACATGGGAGACTGTACAGTAATTAGCATGGGTTAGCAAGCCTGTGGCTGTTACATGGGAGACTGTACAGTAATTAGCATGGGTTAGCAAGCCTGTGGCTGTTCCATGGGAGACTGTACAGTAATTAGCATGGGTTAGCAAGCCTGTGGCTGTTACATGGGAGACTGTAAAGTAATTAGCATGGGTTATCAAACCTACGATTGTTGCACCCTATTCCCTAGGTAGTACACTACTTATGACTATAGACATTAGTTTAACTAAGGCTGGGTCCTAATGGATATAGACATTAGTTTAACTAAGGCTGGGTCCTAATGGATATAGACATTAGTTTAACTAAGGCTGGGTCCTAATGGATATAGACATTAGTTTAACTAAGGCTGGGTCCTAATGAATATAGACATTAGTTTAACTAAGGCTGGGTCCTAATGGGTATCGGGTATTAGTTTTTGTCCTCACAGTGATCTATCTAACTGTAGCGTTACCATGCCAACTCTGTGACGTAATAATAACTGGTTAAATTCCAGAACTGGTTCTGTTTAGATCATTACCCTGACAACAGTGACATCCAATGGCCAGTCGTTGTCAGTGCACAACCTCTGGTAGAGAAGAGAGAGTCATGCATATTATTACCTGACTGGGTTCATACCTCCGTTCTCCAACATGGACATCTACCATGCATGTTATTACCAGACTGGGTTCATACCTCTGTTCTCTCAACATGGTATGACTAGACTGATATCATTTCTAACTGTCTTGTCACAAAAGTCAAAAGGAAGTTTAAAGGAAAACTGATTTTAGAACAGGGGTGGGCAACATCCAGCCCACGAGCCTGATACATAATTGTCCTGGTATAGAAGGACCACAGAAGTTATAAAAAAAAGTACTTTACTTCCATCTAGTGGACATGAAGAACATTACTTTTCTCCCAACATAATGTGATTGATTTTGTGTTGCGAAAATGTACCAAAACCCATAAATATGCAGAGTATTTCATTACAAATCGTAGATTCATTACCATAACCTTTTCAATGTTGACTTTACATTCATATCCGTTAGACTAATCAGTGAGCAAACACACAAACATCAGCACCCTGCACCACTTCTCCATCTATCTAATCAGGTCTGTATGACCTCACAGAGAGACACACGGAATGGTACTGCATCACAACACACGTTGCCCCTGGATACAGAACGGCTCTAGAATGCACTTACAGAGTCCAGTTGTCAACTGGAAGCTAAGGTACGCTGAGCAGTTTGGAACACTAGTCTGGCACTTGTCTGGCATGGGAATGTGAAGCAAACAACACTTCCACAAAGGATCAGATGAGAGACAAGTTCTGCTGTTTTTTTAGGGCTAGATAGAAGTGTAAACAGAGAGGTAAAGGAATATCAATATAGATAAATATAGAGTTGTTTAGAGAAAGAGAAAGGTAATGTTCGATAAAGAGAGGAAAGATGATAATAGTTTAGAGAGAGGAAAGATGATAGTAGTTTAGAGAGAGAGAGGAAATATGATAGTAGTTTAGAGAGAGTGAAGATGATAGTAGTTTAGAGAGAGAGAGGAAAGATGACAGTAGTTTAGAGAGAGAGAGGAAAGATGATAGTAGTTTAGAGAGAGAGAGGAAAGATGATAGTAGTTTAGAGAGAGAGAGGAAAGATGATAGTGGTTTAGAGAGAGAGAGGAAAGATGATAGTAGTTTAGAGAGAGAGGAAAGATGATAGTAGTTTAGAGAGAGAGGAAAGATGATAGTAGTTTAGAGAGAGAGGAAAGATGATAGTAGTTTAGAGAGAGGGAGGAAAGATGATAGTAGTTTAGAGAGAGGGAGGAAAGATGATCGTAGTTTAGAGAGAGGGAGGAAAGATGATCGTAGTTTAGAGAGAGAGGAAAGATGATAGTAGTTTAGAGAGAGAGAGGAAAGATGATAGTAGTTTAGAGAGAGAGGAAAGATGATAGTAGTTTAGAGAGAGAGGAAAGATGATAGTAGTTTAGAGAGAGAGGAAAGATGATAGTAGTTTAGAGAGAGAGAGGAAAGATGATAGTAGTTTAGAGAGAGAGAGGAAAGATGATAGTAGTTTAGAGAGATGGAGGAAAGATGATAGTAGTTTAGAGAGAGAGAGGAAAGATGATAGTAGTTTAGAGAGAGAGAGGAAAGATGATAGTAGTTTAGAGAGAGGAAAGATGATAGAAGTTTAGAGAGAGAGGAAATATGATAGTAGTTTAGAGAGAGAGGAAAGATGATCATAGTTTAGAGAGAGAGAGAGGAAATATGATAGTAGTTTAGAGAGAGAGAGAGGAAAGGTGATAGTAGTTTAGAGAGAGGAAAGATGATAGTAGTTTAGAGAGAGGAAAGATGATAGTAGTTTAGAGAGAGGAAAGATGATAGTAGTTTAGAGAGAGGAAAGATGATAGTAGATTAGAGAGAGGAAAGATGATAGTAGATTAGAGAGAGAGAGAGGGAAGATGATAGTAGTTTAGAGAAAGAGGAAAGATGATAGTAGTTTAGAGAGAGAGGAAAGATGATGGTAGTTTAGAGAGAGAGGAAAGATGATAGTAGTTGAGAGAGAGAGAGGAAAGATGATAGTAGTTTAGAGAGAGAGGAAAGATGATGGTAGTTTAGAGAGAGAGGAAATATGATAGTAGTTTAGAGAGAGAGGAAAGATGATAGTAGTTTAGAGAGAGAGGAAAGATGATAGTAGTTTAGAGAGAGAGGAAATATGATAGTAGTTTAGAGAGAGAGAGGAAAGATGATAGTAGTTTAGAGAGAGAGAGGAAAGATGATAGTAGTTTAGAGAGAGAGAGGAAATATGATAGTAGTTTAGAGAGAGAGGAAAGGTGATAGTAGTTTAGAGAGAGGAAAGATGATTGTAGTTTAGAGAGAGGAAAGATGATAGTAGTTTAGAGAGAGGAAAGATGATAGTAGTTTAGAGAGAGGAAAGATGATAGTAGTTTAGAGAGAGGAAAGATGATAGTAGTTTAGAGAGAGAGGAAAGATGATAGTAGTTTAGAGAGAGAGAGGAAAGATGATAGTAGTTTAGAGAGAGAGAGAGGAAAGATGATAGTAGTTTAGAGAGAGAGGAAATATGATAGTAGTTTAGAGAGAGAGAGTAAATATGATAGTAGTTTAGAGAGAGAGGAAAGATGATAGTAGTTTAGAGAGAGAGGAAAGATGATAGTAGTTTAGAGAGAGGAAAGATGATAGTAGTTTAGAGAGAGAGAAGAAATATGATAGTAGTTTAGAGAGAGAGAAGAAATTTGATAGTAGTTTAGAGAGATGAAAGATGATGGTAGTTTAGAGAGAGAGAGAGGAAATATGATAGTAGTTTAGAGAGAGAGAAGAAATATGATAGTAGTTTAGAGAGAGAGAAGAAATATGATAGTAGTTTAGAGAGAGAGAAGAAATATGATAGTAGATTAGAGAGAGGAAATATGATATTAGTTTAGAGAGATGAAAGATGATGGTAGTTTAGAGAGAGGAAAGATGATAGTAGTTTAGAGAGAGAGGAAAGATGATAGTAGTTTAGAGAGAGAGAGAGGAAATATGATAGTAGTTTAGAGAGAGAGGAAAGGTGATAGTAGTTTAGAGAGAGGAAAGATGATAGTAGTTTAGAGAGAGAGGAAAGATGATGGTAGTGTAGAGAGAGAGAGGAAAGATGATAGTAGTTTAGAGAGTGAGGAAAGATGATAGTAGTTTAGAGAGAGAGAGAGGAAAGATGATAGTAGTTTAGAGAAAGAGGAAAGATAGTAGTTTAGAGAGAGAGGAAATATGATAGTAGATTAGAGAGAAAGAGAGGAAATCTCCTCTCCTCTGTCTCATCTCTCTCTCCCTATTTCTATTTGCCCCTGTCATCTCTGATCCGCTCTCTTTCTTTTTCCTGACCCCCTTCCCCCCCTCACTGTCCTTCTATCCCTCAACACCCAGTCGTTCATCTCTTTCCTATATTTACCCATCTCCTTCTCTCCATCTCTCTCTCATTCTGTGTGTTTAACCCAAAGACAGAGGGATCTACTACACCCATTACAAAAACACGACGCCCGTGTTATAATCATTACCGACTGACAGAATGTGTTATGATCATTACCGACTGACAGAATGTGTTTTAATCATTACCAACTGACAGGCCCGTGTTATAATCATTACCGACTGACAGGCCCGTGTTATAATCATTACCGACTGACAGGCCCGTGTTATAATCATTACCAACTGACAGGCCCGTGTTATAATCATTACCGACTGACAGGCCCGTGTTATAATCATTACCAACTGACAGGCCCGTGTTATAATCATTACCAACTGACAGGCCCGTGTTATAATCATTACTGACTGACAGGCCCGTGTTATAATCATTACTGACTGACAGGCCCGTGTTATAATCATTACTGACTGACAGGCCCGTGTTATAATCATTACCGACTGACAGGCCCGTGTTATAATCATTACCAACTGACAGGCCCGTGTTATAATCATTACCGACTGACAGGCCCGTGTTATAATCATTACTGACTGACAGGCCCGTGTTATAATCATTACCAACTGACAGGCCCGTGTTATAATCATTACCGACTGACAGGCCCGTGTTATAATCATTACTGACTGACAGGCCCGTGTTATAATCATTACCGACTGACAGGCCCGTGTTATAATCATTACCGACTGACAGGCCCGTGTTATAATCATTACCGACTGACAGGCCCGTGTTATAATCATTACCGACTGACAGGCCCGTGTTATAATCATTACCAACTGACAGGCCCGTGTTATAATCATTACCAACTGACAGGCCCGTGTTATAATCATTACTGACTGACAGGCCCGTGTTATAATCATTACTGACTGACAGGCCCGTGTTATAATCATTACTGACTGACAGGCCCGTGTTATAATCATTACCGACTGACAGGCCCGTGTTATAATCATTACTGACTGACAGGCCCGTGTTATAATCATTACCAACTGACAGGCCCGTGTTATAATCATTACTGACTGACAGGCCCGTGTTATAATCATTACCGACTGACAGGCCCGTGTTATAATCATTACCGACTGACAGGCCCGTGTTATAATCATTACTGACTGACAGGCCCGTGTTATAATCATTACCAACTGACAGGCCCGTGTTATAATCATTACCGACTGACAGGCCCGTGTTATAATCATTACCAACTGACAGGCCCGTGTTATAATCATTACTGACTGACAGGCCCGTGTTATAATCATTACTGACTGACAGGCCCGTGTTATAATCATTACTGACTGACAGGCCCGTGTTATAATCATTACCAACTGACAGGCCCGTGTTATAATCATTACCAACTGACAGGCCCGTGTTATAATCATTACCGACTGACAGGCCCGTGTTATAATCATTACCAACTGACAGAATGTGTTATAATCATTACCGACTGACAGGCCCGTGTTATAATCATTACCGACTGACAGGCCCGTGTTATAATCATTACCAACTGACAGGCCCGTGTTATAATCATTACCGACTGACAGGCCCGTGTTATAATCATTACTGACTGACAGGCCCGTGTTATAATCATTACTGACTGACAGGCCCGTGTTATAATCATTACTGACTGACAGGCCCGTGTTATAATCATTACCAACTGACAGGCCCGTGTTATAATCATTACCGACTGACAGGCCCGTGTTATAATCATTACCAACTGACAGGCCCGTGTTATAATCATTACCGACTGACAGGCCCGTGTTATAATCATTACTGACTGACAGGCCCGTGTTATAATCATTACCGACTGACAGGCCCGTGTTATAATCATTACTGACTGACAGGCCCGTGTTATAATCATTACCAACTGACAGGCCCGTGTTATAATCATTACCAACTGACAGGCCCGTGTTATAATCATTACCGACTGACAGGCCCGTGTTATAATCATTACCAACTGACAGGCCCGTGTTATAATCATTACCAACTGACAGGCCCGTGTTATAATCATTACTGACTGACAGGCCCGTGTTATAATCATTACCGACTGACAGGCCCGTGTTATAATCATTACCGACTGACAGGCCCGTGTTATAATCATTACCAACTGACAGGCCCGTGTTATAATCATTACCAACTGACAGGCCCGTGTTATAATCATTACTGACTGACAGGCCCGTGTTATAATCATTACTGACTGACAGGCCCGTGTTATAATCATTACCGACTGACAGGCCCGTGTTATAATCATTACTGACTGACAGGCCCGTGTTATAATCATTACCAACTGACAGGCCCGTGTTATAATCATTACTGACTGACAGGCCCGTGTTATAATCATTACTGACTGACAGGCCCGTGTTATAATCATTACTGACTGACAGGCCCGTGTTATAATCATTACTGACTGACAGGCCCGTGTTATAATCATTACCGACTGACAGGCCCGTGTTATAATCATTACCAACTGACAGGCCCGTGTTATAATCATTACCGACTGACAGGCCCGTGTTATAATCATTACTGACTGACAGTTCAAATCTTGTTGACGCTTCCTGGATTGTAAAATAGAGAACTGAAAATTGGCAGCCCAAGGATTTGCTGGAGAGTCAATGTTAATGTCCTCAATGTTTCTATATCCCCTAGATAGTGCATTACATTAGACATGGGCCCATGTCCTCAATGTTACTATATCCCCTAGATAGTGCATTACATTAGACATGGGCCCATGTCCTCAATGTTACTATATCCCCTAGATAGTGCATTACATTAGACATGGGCCCATGTCCTCAATGTTACTATATCCCCTAGATAGTGCATTACATTAGACATGGGCCCATGTCCTCAATGTTACCATATCCCCTAGATAGTGCACTACATTAGACCAGGGCCCCATCATTCTGAATCCTAAACCAGTTTATCCACACTACAAAGTTAGACAGTTGATGTCTGAATTGGAAACATATTCCACAGGCATGACTAGGTTTCCATGACTATATGACGTTGTTTAAATGCATAAATACTTCCCAAATACAGTGTAAAGACAGCTGTTGTATTTTAGTTATCTTAGCAGATTGGAGCAGGTGCCATACCGTATTAGGCCTAATTTGCCGTGTGCATTCATGAACCAATCAAACGCTTTAACCCCGAGGGCACTTGACGGCAGGGGGCGAGGGACACACAAACACATGTACGTCGAGGGGGACGGCCTCACGCTCTCAGGTCGCATCTTCCTTCCCTCTCAGTGAGCTTCTCGTTGCCTCTTCTTTCTCACGCGATCGCTTAATTCGATAGGAGTTCACTTGAGCGTGGATGGATGGAGGAACCGGAGGAAGAGTTACATTTTTACATTTTTTTTTTCTATATAAGTGCAAAATATGCCATTTAAAATCTATAAAACAGGTTATAATCTACAGTATATCATACTTAGCCTATAGGCTATTAATAACTAGTAATTGTATTACCAAATACGCTGAAGAGATGAAAAGGAAATTCTGAAGCTCTCGAAGGACAGTGGAGGTCTACAAGTGCTTCTTAATTGTTATTAAATTATACTAAATAGACCTACGCTAAAATAAACATTATAAACTTAATATTACGTTCGGTTTTTCTTTGACAAACTTTCTCAAACCAAGGGCCAAACCAGAAAAAGATAATGAATTATATTCCTCGTTCTTCTATGGGCAGAGCTCAAATTACTCGAGTCAATTTAATAAAATCGCTCTCCGATCGCTTTGAGAAGCTGATTTGATTACAGTGACTACTGGGATATAAACTGTAGCCTAATCAAAGCAATAGTTCTCTGAAAATGTTTCTGGAACAATTAGACTTGTTAAGTTTGTTGATCGGGATTCACAGAAGACTCCTCCTCTCCGTTAAAACCATCAGGCCTCAATGTTACATTTGTCTCTATTCTTTTTCTATTTTTTATTTTTTACAATTACCGTAATTGTTTTCGCTGGGCATCAAATTAAAGACAGGCGTCATATGGGATTGTGGTCGTTTATTTAAAAAAATAAAATAATAAATCTTCAGTGAAAAGAAAAACTAGCAAACTGCTCTTGCCTGCATCACTTTGTTTTATTTGTGTTTCCCATTTCAATGTATTTGTGTGATTTTCCTATTTTAGGTCGTTTGTTATGAAGATTGTAAGCCTTCATTACCCTGTAAGTCAGGGCTTATAGGATAAATAAAGTATAGGCAACTTCAACACGAAATAAAGCATAATAGGCTAACTACTGGTTAGAGGGTTGGACCAGTAACCGAAAGGTTGCTAGATCGAATCCCCGAGCCGACAAGGTGAAAAATGTGTCGTTCTGCCCCTGAACAAGGCAGTTAACCCGCTGTTCCCCGGGGTGCCGAAGACGTGGACGTCGATTAAGAGGGGTTGGGTTAAATGCGGAAGACACATTTCAGTTGAATGTATTCAGTTGTACAACTGACTAGGTATCCCCCTTTTCCTTACACACTAACACCCATTTCCACGAAAAGCCCAGTTCTACCATGCAGTTTCATCAATTGGATTACAGTCATATTAGCTCAGATGTATTTTCAAAGTTTACATTTCTGCACTCTCTCTCACTGTACAGTAAATGAGCCCAGAGGTTATTGCAGCCTCTCTCATCCCAGTAAATGTAATTCCTAACTGGTTGACCTGAATACCGAGATTTCAAATGGCACCATATTCCCCACAGTCTATACGTTTTTAGAATGGGGCCTGGTTAAACTTAGTGCACTACTTTGACTATAGGGGCCTGGTTAAACTTAGTGGACTACTTTGACTATAGAGGCCTGGTTAAACTTAGTACACTAATTTGACTATAGTCCCTGGTTAAACTTAGTACACTACTTTGACTATAGGGGCCTGGTTAAACTTAGTCCACTACTTTGACTATAGTCCTTGGTTAAACTTAGTCCACTACTTTGACTATAGGGGCCTGGTTAAACTTAGTGGACTACTTTGACTATAGAGGCCTGGTTAAACTTAGTACACTAATTTGACTATAGTCCCTGGTTAAACTTAGTACACTACTTTGACTATAGGGGCCTGGTTAAACTTAGTCCACTACTTTGACTATAGTCCTTGGTTAAACTTAGTACACTACTTTGACTATAGTCCCTGGTTAAACTTAGTCCACTACTTTGACTATAGGGGCCTGGTTAAACTTAGTCCACTACTTTGACTATAGTCCTTGGTTAAACTTAGTACACTACTTTGACTATAGTCCCTGGTTAAACTTAGTCCACTACTTTGACTATAGGGGCCTGGTTAAACTTAGTCCACTACTTTGACTATAGGGGCCTGGTTAAACTTAGTACACTACTTTGACTATAGGGGCCTGGTTAAACTTAGTACATTACTTTGACTATAGGAGCCTGGTTAAACTTAGTACACTACTTTGACTATAGAGGCCTGGTTAAACTTAGTCCACTACTTTGACTATAGTCCCTGGTTAAACTTAGTCCACTACTTTGACTATAGTCCCTGGTTAAACTTAGTACACTACTTTGACTATAGAGGCCTGGTTAAACTTAGTGGACTACTTTGACTATAGGGGCCTGGTTAAACTTAGTACACTACTTTGACTATAGTCCCTGGTTAAACTTAGTCCACTACTTTGACTATAGTCCCTGGTTAAACTTAGTACACTACTTTGACTATAGAGGCCTGGTTAAACTTAGTGGACTACTTTGACTATAGGGGCCTGGTTAAACTTAGTACACTACTTTGACTATAGGAGCCTGGTTAAACTTAGTCCACTAATTTGACTATAGTCCTTGGTTAAACTTAGCGTACTATATAGAGAATAGGGAGCCATTTGGAACGTAGACCAAAGCTTCATAGAAATATGTTATTGGAAGGTACTGTATCGTCTGGGGAACTAAGGCACATTGATCTAATTTGCGATGACTATTGGGTAATCGATAAGAACAGCGCGCCACTGGGGCTCCGGTTCGCTGTCGGGGAACGGTATTAGGCTCGTATCCCATCCTGAATCTAGCCATGGGTGAACCGTGTGATGCTGAGAAACAGACATGTGCTTTCAACTACAGAGAGAGATTTATGGCAGACATTTCCTTTCCTACAGGGGTATTTTTCACCTCTACTGACGTGCAATAAAACCAAGGGCCTTGTTCAACTGACATATACATTACCAGTCAAAAGTTTGGACACACCTACTCATTTAAGGATTTTTCTTTATTTTTTAACTGTTTTCTACATTGTAGAATAATAGTGAAGACATCAAAACTATGTAATAACACATTTGGAATCATGTAATAACCAAAAACAAGTGTTAAACAAATCAAAATATATTTTATCTTTGAGATTCTTCAAAGTAGCAACCCTTTACCTCCATGACAGCTTTGCACACTCTTGGCTAGGACCTCATAACGATTAGCAGCAGGATAGTGGATATGTCTGAATATAGTTACAGTAGTATCTCATAATGATTAACAGCAGGATAGTGGATATATCTCTGAGTATAGTTAGTATCTCATAATGATTAACAGCAGAATAGTGGATATGTCTCTGAGTATAGTTACAGTAGCATCTCATAATGATTAACAGCAGAATAGTGGATATGTCTCTGAGTATAGTTACAGTAGCATCTCATAATGATTAACAGCAGGATAGTGGATATGTCTCTGAGTATAGTTACAGTAGCATCTCATAATGATTAATAGCAGTATAGTGGATATGTCTCTGAGTATAGTTACAGTAGCATCTCATAATGATTAACAGCAGGATAGTGGATATGTCTCTGAGTATAGTTACAGTAGCATCTCATAATGATTAACAGCAGGATAGTGGATATGTCTCTGAGTATAGTTAGCATCTCATAATGATTAACAGCAGAATAGTGGATATGTCTCTGAGTATAGTTACAGTAGCATCTCATAATGATTAACAGCAGGATAGTGGATATGTCTCTGAGTATAGTTACAGTAGCATCTCATAATGATTAACAGCAGGATAGTGGATATGTCTCTGAGTATAGTTAGCATCTCATAATGATTAACAGCAGAATAGTGGATATCTCTCTGAGTATAGTTACAGTAGCATCTCATAATGATTAACAGCAGGATAGTGGATATGTCTCTGAGTATAGTTAGCATCTCATAATGATTAACAGCAGAATAGTGGATATGTCTCTGAGTATAGTTACAGTAGCATCTCATAATGATTAACAGCAGGATAGTGGATATGTCTCTGAGTATAGTTACAGTAGCATCTCATAATGATTAACAGCAGGATAGTGGATATGTCTCTGAGTATAGTTACAGTAGCATCTCATAATGATTAACAGCAGGATAGTGGATATGTCTCTGAGTATAGTTAGCATCTCATAATGATTAACAGCAGAATAGTGGATATGTCTCTGAGTATAGTTACAGTAGCATCTCATAATGATTAACAGCAGGATAGTGGATATGTCTCTGAGTATAGTTACAGTAGTATCTCATAATGATTAACAGCAGGATAGTGGATATGTCTCTGAGTATAGTTAGCATCTCATAATGATTAACAGCAGAATAGTGGATATGTCTCTGAGTATAGTTACAGTAGCATCTCATAATGATTAACAGCAGGATAGTGGATATGTCTCTGAGTATAGTTACAGTAGCATCTCATAATGATTAACAGCAGGATAGTGGATATGTCTCTGAGTATAGTTACAGTAGCATATCATAATGATTAACAGCAGGATAGTGGATATGTCTCTGAGTATAGTTACAGTAGCATCTCATAATGATTAACAGCAGGATAGTGGATATGTCTCTGAGTATAGTTACAGTAGCATCTCATAATGATTAACAGCAGAATAGTGGATATGTCTCTGAGTATAGTTACAGTAGCATCTCATAATGATTAACAGCAGGATAGTGGATATGTCTCTGAGTATAGTTACAGTAGCATCTCATAATGATTAACAGCAGGATAGTGGATATGTCTCTGAGTATAGTTAGCATCTCATAATGATTAACAGCAGAATAGTGGATATGTCTCTGAGTATAGTTACAGTAGCATCTCATAATGATTAACAGCAGGATAGTGGATATGTCTCTGAGTATAGTTACAGTAGCATCTCATAATGATTAACAGCAGGATAGTGGATATGTCTCTGAGTATAGTTACAGTAGCATCTCATAATGATTAACAGCAGGACAGTGGATATGTCTCTGAGTATAGTTAGCATCATATAATGATTAACAGCAGAATAGTGGATATGTCTCTGAGTATAGTTACAGTAGCATATCATAATGATTAACAGCAGGATAGTGGATATGTCTCTGAGTATAGTTACAGTAGCATCTCATAATGATTAACAGCAGGATAGTGGATATGTCTCTGAGTATAGTTACAGTAGTATCTCATAATGATTAACAGCAGGATAGTGGATATGTCTCTGAGTATAGTTACAGTAGCATCTCATAATGATTAACAGCAGGATAGTGGATATGTCTCTGAGTATAGTTACAGTAGCATCTCATAATGATTAACAGCAGGATAGTGGATATGTCTCTGAGTATAGTTACAGTAGCATCTCATAATGATTAACAGCAGGATAGTGGATATGTCTCTGAGTATAGTTACAGTAGCATCTCATCATGATTAACAGCAGGATAGTGGATATGTCTCTGAGTATAGTTACAGTAGTATCTCATAATGATTAACAGCAGGATAGTGGATATGTCTCTGAGTATAGTTAGCATCTCATAATGATTAATAGCAGTATAGTGGATATGTCTCTGAGTATAGTTACAGTAGCATCTCATAATGATTAACAGCAGGATAGTGGATATGTCTCTGAGTATAGTTACAGTAGCATCTCATAATGATTAACAGCAGGATAGTGGATATGTCTCTGAGTATAGTTACAGTAGCATCTCATAATGATTAACAGCAGGATAGTGGATATGTCTCTGAGTATAGTTAGCATCTCATAATGATTAACAGCAGAATAGTGGATATGTCTCTGAGTATAGTTACAGTAGCATCTCATAATGATTAACAGCAGGATAGTGGATATGTCTCTGAGTATAGTTAGCATCTCATAATGATTAACAGCAGAATAGTGGATATGTCTCTGAGTATAGTTACAGTAGCATCTCATAATGATTTACAGCAGGATAGTGGATATGTCTCTGAGTATAGTTACAGTAGCATCTCATAATGATTAACAGCAGGATAGTGGATATGTCTCTGAGTATAGTTACAGTAGCATCTCATAATGATTAACAGCAGGATAGTGGATATGTCTCTGAGTATAGTTACAGTAGCATCTCATAATGATTAACAGCAGGATAGTGGATATGTCTCTGAGTATAGTTACAGTAGCATCTCATCATGATTAACAGCAGGATAGTGGATATGTCTCTGAGTATAGTTACAGTAGTATCTCATAATGATTAACAGCAGGATAGTGGATATGTCTCTGAGTATAGTTACAGTAGCATCTCATAATGATTAACAGCAGGATAGTGGATATGTCTCTGAGTATAGTTACAGTAGTATCTCATAATGATTAACAGCAGGATAGTGGATATGTCTCTGAGTATAGTTACAGTAGTATCTCATAATGATTAACAGCAGGATAGTGGATATGTCTCTGAGTATAGTTACAGTAGTATCTCATAATGATTAACAGCAGGATAGTGGATATGTCTCTGAGTATAGTTACAGTAGCATCTCATAATGATTAACAGCAGGATAGTCTACAACCACGACATTCATAGTCCTTTGAATATCACCTTTTCATTCACACTAATAACTCAACCTAACTATTTCAAACGCAGTATACACTACTCAGCACAACACTTTAGTGCACTTACTTACCTTGGTGTACCCTGACCTGAAGATTTTAGCTTAAAAAGTGAGAGAGGGGCTCAGAGATTGGGGAAGGGGGGGACGGGGGGGGGGGGGACAGGGTGGACGGGGGGGGGGGGGGGGGGTGAAGAGGAGGTTGGAGGGGGTTATAGGTCGCTGTTTCTCACCCCTTTGTCCTCGTGACGAGCCGGGTCCTGACAGAGGTCAACGTACCATGAGGAGGTTAAACAAACGGACGTTAACATTTTAATCCCTCCGACAGATAGAGAGATACAACTGTGGAGTGGTTCAACAGATGTAGGATCTTAATTCGAGCCCGTTTACTACAGCAACAGGAAATGGGAATTATTAGGTGGATTGTAATTAATGGACCTTTTTTTGTAAGTGTTGGTACATTTTTCGTTAAGGCAAATCAAATCAGAAATATCAGCGTGAATATTACACACTTTAGCCAAACTACCCGTGTGCCCCCCCCCCCCCAACACACTACAAGTTTTGCATTTCCTCAAATTCTCATCAACAAAAGAGTGATCAAATTAAGATCCCTACATCTGTATAGTTTCGCTCTGAGAATATGTCCTAAATGGCACCCTATTCCCTATTCCCTATTCCTTATTCCCTATTCCTTATTGCCTATTCCCTATTCCCTATTCTCTATTCCATATTCTCTATTACCTATTCCATATTCTCTATTAGCTATTCTCTATTCCTTATTCCCTATTCCCTTTGTAGTGCACTACGTTTGATCACGGTCTATAGGGTCATGGTTTCAAATGAGCCGTATAGGCCGTGGTCAAAAAGTAATGCATTATACAAGGAACAGGTTGCCATTACAGATGCTACCTCTCTCTCTCTGTGTGAACGGCTGATCGTATCCTTCATCTGTCTGCCCAATCAAACTGTATTCTCAGTAGCTCTGTTTCCCCCCTAGTCGCTAACCCTGGGTGGACATCCCAAACGGTACCTGAACTAACTCAGATCGGAAGGTTGAGAGTTCTATCCCCGGGCCGAGTCATACCAAAGACTGTAAAAATGGGTCCCCATGCATCTCTGCTGGGAACTCAGCAGGAGATAGATTGGGGGTAAAGCCCTGTAACAGACAATTGTCCTGTCCAGGGGGTGTACTGGTACATCAAGCTGTCTCACTACAGAAACAGGAGATAGACTAGAGTCCTGTCCAGGGGGTGTACTGGTACATCAAGCTGTCTCACTACAGAAACAGGATATAGACTAGAGTCCTGTCCAGGGGGTGTACTGTACATCAAGCTGTCTCACTACAGAAACAGGAGATAGACTAGTGTCCTGTCCAGGGGGTGAACTGGTACATCAAGCTGTCTCACTACAGAAACAGGAGATAGACTAGTGTCCTGTCCAGGGGGTGTCCTGGTACATCAAGCTGTCTCCCTACAGAAACAGGATATAGACTAGTGTCCTGTCCAGGGGGTGTACTGGTACATCAAGCTGTCTCCCTACAATGCTCCTATGAGCCATTCTGGCTCGTACAAGGCTATTTACTTAGATGTGGCACCCTATTCCCTACATAGTGCACTACTCTGGCCAAAAGTAGTGCACTATGTAGGGAATAGGGCACCATTTCAGATTAATCCCCAGACACCAACTCTGTTAAAACTGAACTCATACAGTCTGGACAGCACAGCTTCACTCAGACCTAAAGCCAACTAGATTATAGACAATCACACCTCACTAACTGGTACAGGAAATACTAAAGATAATCACACCTCACTAACTGGTACAGGAAATACTAAAGATAATCACACCTCACTAACTGGTACAGGAAATACTAAAGATAATCACATCTCACTAACTGGTACAGGAAATACTAAATATAATCACACCTCACTAACTGGTACAGGAAATACTAAAGATAATCACACCTCACTAACTGGTACAGGAAATACTAAAGATAATCACACCTCACTAACTGGTACAGGAAATACTAAAGATAATCACACCTCACTAACTGGTACAGGAAATACTAAAGATAATCACACCTCACTAACTGGTACAGGAAATACTAAAGATAATCACACCTCACTAACTGGTACAGGAAATACTAAAGATAATCACACCTCACTAACTGGTACAGGAAATACTAAAGATAATCACACCTCACTAACTGGTACAGGAAATACTAAAGATAATCACACCTCACTAACTGGTACAGGAAATACTAAAGATAATCACACCTCACTAACTGGTACAGGAAATACTAAAGATAATCACATCTCACTAACTGGTACAGGAAATACTAAAGATAATCACATCTCACTAACTGGTACAGGAAATACTAAAGATAATCACATCTCACTAACTGGTACAGGAAATACTAAAGATAATCACATCGTATCTGTCCTGGAGTGACTGACTGACCGGCTTGCTGACTGGATGACTGGTTGACTGACTGGCTGACTGACCATCTGACTGACTGACTGACTGGTTGATTGACTGACTGGCTGGCTGACCGACTGACTGACTGACTGGCTGACTGGCTGGCTGACTGGCTGGCTGACCGGCTGGCTGGCTGACCGGCTGGCTGGCTGACCGGCTGGCTGGCTGGCTGACTGACTGGTTGATTGACTGACTGGCTGGCTGGCTGACTGACTGACTGGCTGGCTGGCTGGTTGATTGACTGACTGGCTGACTGACTGACTGGCTGACTGGCAGATAGAAAGGGGCCTGTTGGCACTGGGAAAGGTTGAGGAGCAGGACTGGTAAAACACTGGTAAGGTTAGACAGAGTAGAAAGGGACCTGTTGGTAAGGGACCTGTTGGTAAGGGTAGACAAGAGTAGAAAGGGATCTGTTGGTAAGGGTAGACAGAGTAGAAAGGGATCTGTTGGTAAGGGGAGACAGTAGAAAGGGATCTGTTGGTAAGGGTAGACAGAGTAGAAAGGGACCTGTTGGTAAGGGTAGACAGAGTAGAAAGGGATCTGTTGGTAAGGGTAGACAGAGTAGAAAGGGATCTGTTGGTAAGGGTAGACAGTAGAAAGGGATCTGTTGGTAAGGGGAGACAGAGTAGAAAGGGATCTGTTGGTAAGGGGAGACAGAGTAGAAAGGGATCTGTTGGTAAGGGTAGACAGTAGAAAGGGATCTGTTGGTAAGGGTAGACAGTAGAAAGGGATCTGTTGGTAAGGGTAGACAGTAGAAAGGGATCTGTTGGTAAGGGTAGACAGTAGAAAGGGATCTGTTGGTAAGGGTAGACAGAGTAGAAAGGGATCTGTTGGTAAGGGTAAACAGTAGAAAGGGATCTGCTGGTAAGGGTAGACAGAGTTGAAAGGGACCTGTTGGTAAGGGTAGACAGTAGAAAGGGATCTGTTGGTAAGGGTAGACAGTAGAAAGGGATCTGTTGGTAAGGGTAGACAGTAGAAAGGGATCTGCTGGTAAGGGTAGACAGAGTTGAAAGGGACCTGTTGGTAAGGGTAGACAGTAGAAAGGGATCTGTTGGTAAGGGTAGACAGAGTAGAAAGGGATCTGTTGGTAAGGGTAAACAGTAGAAAGGGATCTGTTGGTAAGGGTAGACAGAGTTGAAAGGGATCTGTTGGTAAGGGTAGACAGTAGAAAGGGATCTGTTGGTAAGGGTAGACAGTAGAAAGGGATCTGTTGGTAAGGGTAGACAGAGTAGAAAGGGATCTGTTGGTAAGGGTAAACAGTAGAAAGGGATCTGTTGGTAAGGGTAGACAGAGTAGAAAGGGATGTGTTGGTAAGGGTAGACAGTAGAAAGGGATCTGTTGGTAAGGGTAGACAGAGTAGAAAGGGATCTGTTGGTAAGGGTAGACAGTAGAAAAGGATCTGTTGGTAAGGGTAGACAGTAGAAAGGGATCTGTTGGTAAGGTTATACAGAGTAGAAAGGGACCTGTTGGTAAGGGTAGACAGTAGAAAGGGATCTGTTGGTAAGGGTAGACAGTAGAAAGGGATCTGTTGGTAAGGGTAGACAGAGTAGAAAGGGATCTGTTGGTAAGGGTAGACAGTAGAAAGGGATCTGTTGGTAAGGGTAGACAGTAGAAAGGGATCTGTTGGTAAGGGTAGACAGTAGAAAGGGATCTGTTGGTAAGGGTAGACAGAGTAGAAAGGGATCTGTTGGTAAGGGTAAACAGTAGAAAGGGATCTGTTGGTAAGGGTAGACAGTAGAAAGGGATCTGTTGGTAAGGGTAGACAGTAGAAAGGGATCTGTTGGTAAGGGTAGACAGTAGAAAGGGATCTGTTGGTAAGGGTAGACAGAGTAGAAAGGGATCTGGTGGTAAGGGGAGACAGAGTAGAAAGGGATCTGTTGGTAAGGGTAGACAGTACAAGGGATCTGTTGGTAAGGGATCTGTTGGTAAGGGTAGACAGAGTAGAAAGGGATCTGTTGGTAAGGGTAGACAGTAGAAAGGGACCTGTTGGTAAGGGGAGACAGAGTAGAAAGGGACCTGGTGGTAAGGGTAGACAGTAGAAAGGGATCTGTTGGTAAGGGTAGACAGTAGAAAGGGATCTGTTGGTAAGGGTAGACAGTAGAAAGGGATCTGTTGGTAAGGGTAGACAGTAGAAAGGGATCTGTTGGTAAGGGTAGACAGAGTAGAAAGGGATGTGTTGGTAAGGGTAGACAGTAGAAAGGGATCTGTTGGTAAGGGTAGACAGAGTAGAAAGGGATCTGTTGGTAAGGGTAGACAGTAGAAAGGGATCTGTTGGTAAGGGTAGACAGTAGAAAGGGATCTGTTGGTAAGGGTAGACAGAGTAGAAAGGGATCTGTTGGTAAGGGTAGACAGTAGAAAGGGACCTGGTGGTAAGGGTAAACAGTAGAAAGGGATCTGTTGGTAAGGGTAGACAGTAGAAAGGGATCTGTTGGTAAGGGTAAACAGTAGAAAGGGATCTGTTGGTAAGGGTAGACAGTAGAAAGGGATCTGTTGGTAAGGGTAGACAGTAGAAAGGGACCTGGTGGTAAGGGTAGACAGTAGAAAGGGATCTGTTGGTAAGGGTAGACAGTAGAAAGGGACCTGGTGGTAAGGGTAGACAGAGTAGAAAGGGATCTGTTGGTAAGGGTAGACAGTAGAAACGGACCTGGTGGTAAGGGGAGACAGAGTTGAAAGGGATCTGTTGGTAAGGGTAGACAGTAGAAAGGGATCTGTTGGTAAGGGTAAACAGTAGAAAGGGATGTGTTGGTAAGGGTAGACAGTAGAAAGGGATCTGTTGGTAAGGGGAGACAGAGTAGAAAGGGATCTGTTGGTAAGGGTAGACAGTAGAAAGGGATCTGTTGGTAAGGGTAAACAGTAGAAAGGGATGTGTTGGTAAGGGTAGACAGTAGAAAGGGATCTGTTGGTAAGGGTAGACAGAGTTGAAAGGGATCTGTTGGTAAGGGTAGACAGTAGCAAGGGATCTGTTGGTAAGGGTAGACAGTAGAAAGGGATCTGTTGGTAAGGGTAGACAGTAGAAAGGGATCTGTTGGTAAGGGGAGACAGAGTAGAAAGGGACCTGTTGGTAAGGGTAGACAGTAGAAAGGGATCTGTTGGTAAGGGTAGACAGAGTAGAAAGGGATCTGTTGGTAAGGGTAGACAGTAGAAAGGGATCTGTTGGTAAGGGTAGACAGTAGAAAGGGATCTGTTGGTAAGGGTAGACAGTAGAAAGGGATCTGTTGGTAAGGGTAGACAGAGTAGAAAGATATAGGGAGAGGGATTATTCTGTAGAGAGATAGGGCGTTCTGAGGCTTGATAATGACAGGCAGAGTTTAAAGAGGACTGCTTGTGGTGGCCGGCTGGCCAGGTAAAGGACACGTCAGGCTGGATGAGGATCAGGGAGGATCAGGGGGGATAGAGGGGGGAGGGGGAGGAGAGGGAAGAGAGAGAAGAGAGTGAGGAGAGGGTGAATAGAGAGTGGGAGAGGGTAGAAAGTGAGAGGGAGGGAGGAGAGGAGAGAGGGGGAGGAGAGGGGGAGAGGGAAGAGAGAGAAGAGAGTGGGAAGAGAGTGAATAGAGAGTGGGAGAGGGTAGAAAGTGGGAGAGAGGGAGGAGAGGGGGAGAGCAGGAGGAGAGCGGGAGGAGAGGGACCCTCTGGGGCTGGAGAATGCTGGGGAGAAGGGGGAGAGAGGGGTAGGCTAGGAGAGAGAAGGGAGGAGAGTAGGTGGAGATAGAGGGAGGCTGGGAGAGAGAAGGGAGGAGAGTAGGGGAAAGCAGGGGAGGCTGGGGCTGTCTGCCATCAGAGCAGGGGGTTGTGGTCCACGTGCCACATCGGTGAGACGGCCCAGTGTACACAGAGAAATATGAGCTAAATACTCTGGTAACACACACAGACCAAGAGAGGCAGAAACACTCACACAGACCAAGAGAGGCAGAAACACACACAGACCAAGAGAGGCAGAATTACTCACACAGCCCAAGAGAGGCAGAAACACTCACACAGACCAAGAGAGGCAGAAACACTCACACAGACCAAGAGAGGTAGAAACACTCACACAGACCAAGAGAGGCAGAAACACACACACACAGACCAAGAGAGGCAGAAACACACACACAGACCAAGAGAGGCAGAAACACTCACACAGCCCAAGAGAGGCAGAAACACTCACACAGCCCAAGAGAGGCAGAAACACTCACACAGCCCAAGAGAGGCAGAAACACTCACACAGCCCAAGAGAGGCAGAAACACACACACAGACCAAGAGAGGCAGAAACACTCACACAGACCAAGAGAGGCAGAAACACTCACACAGACCAAGAGAGGCAGAAACACTCACACAGACCAAGAGAGGCAGAAACACACACACAGCCCAAGAGAGGCAGAAACACACACACACAGACCAAGAGAGGCAGAAACACACACACACAGACCAAGAGAGGCAGAAACACTCACACAGTCCAAGAGAGGCAGAAACACTCACACAGCCCAAGAGAGGCAGAAACACTCACACAGCCCAAGAGAGGCAGAAACACACACACACAGACCAAGAGAGGCAGAAACACTCACACAGCCCAAGAGAGGCAGAAACACACACACACAGACCAAGAGAGGCAGAAACACACACACACAGACCAAGAGAGGCAGAAACACACACACACAGCCCAAGAGAGGCAGAAACACTCACACAGCCCAAGAGAGGCAGAAACACTCACACAGCCCAAGAGAGGCAGAAACACTCACACAGCCCAAGAGAGGCAGAAACACTCACACAGCCCAAGAGAGGCAGAAACACTCACACAGACCAAGAGAGGCAGAAACACTCACACACAGACCAAGAGAGGCAGAAACACTCACACAGCCCAAGAGAGGCAGAAACACACACACAGACCAAGAGAGGCAGAAACACTCACACAGACCAAGAGAGGCAGAAACACTCACACAGACCAAGAGAGGCAGAAACACTCACACACAGACCAAGAGAGGCAGAAACACTCACACACAGACCAAGAGAGGCAGAAACACACACAGACCAAGAGAGGCAGAAACACTCACACAGACCAAGAGAGGCAGAAACACACACACACAGACCAAGAGAGGCAGAAACACACACACAGACCAAGAGAGGCAGAAACACTCACACAGCCCAAGAGAGGCAGAAACACTCACACAGACCAAGAGAGGAAGAAACACACACACAGACCAAGAGAGGCAGAAACACACACACAGACCAAGAGAGGCAGAAACACACACACAGACCAAGAGAGGCAGAAACACTCACACAGACTTAAAACATACAGAAACACAGATATTTATATTTAAGCTTTATTTAACTAGGAGAGTCAGTTAAGAACAAATTCTTATTTACAATGACGGCCTACCCCGGCCAAACCCTGACGGCGCTGGGCCAACTGTGCGCCGCCCTATGTGACTGCCAATCACGTCCACAGACGTAAAACAGACAGAAACACAGACAGAAAACAGACAGAAACACAGACTTAAAACAGACAGAAACACAGACTTAAAACAGACAGAAACACAGACTTAAAACAGACAGAAACACAGACTTAAAACAGACAGAAACACAGACGTAAAACAGACAGAAACACAGACTTAAAACAGACAGAAACACAGACTTAAAATAGACAGCAACACACACACACAATGTCGACACAGAGAGATACCACACACACAGAAGAAGGAAGCATGAAAGAGAGAGGGAGACATGGAATGAAGAATGAGAATAGGAAAATAAGGCGAGAGAAGGAGGGAGGGAGGAAGAGAGGAAGAGAGGTGGGGAGGAAGAGAGGAAGAGAGGGAGAGAGTGAGGAAGGGGGAGAGGTGGGGGTTGGGAGAAGGAATGCTCTGTCATATGTAACATTAGTTTATAGGTACACAGGTTATAAACAGGAATATACCATAGATGAATAACATGGTTCTGTGTCCACTGTTTCTCCCAGGGCAGTATAAATGGTCTCAGGTTATAACCAGGAATATACCATAGATTACAGACATGCATTTATACAGGGAACAGGTTAACATTAGGGCTCTGGTCTACTATACAGGGAACAGGTTAACATTAGGGCTCAGGTCTACTATACAGGGAACAGGTTAACATTAGGGCTCTGGTCTACTATACAGGGAACAGGTTAACATTAGGGCTCTGGTCTACTATACAGGGAACAGGTTAACATTAGGGGTCAGGTCTACTATACAGGGAACAGGTTAACATTAGGGCTCTGGTCTACTATACAGGGAACAGGTTAACATTAGGGCTCTGGTCTACTATACAGGGAACAGGGTGCCATTAGGGCTCTGGTCTACTATACAGGGAACAGGGGGGCATTAGGGCTCTGGTCTACTATACAGGGAACAGGGGGGCATTAGGGCTCTGGTCTACTATACAGGGAACAGGGGGGCATTAGGGCTCTGGTCTACTATACAGGGAACAGGTTAACATTAGGGCTCTGGTCTACTATACAGGGAACAGGTTAACATTAGGGCTCTGGTCTACTATACAGGGAACAGGTTAACATTAGGGGTCAGGTCTACTATACAGGGAACAGGTTAACATTAGGGCTCTGGTCTACTATACAGGGAACAGGTTAACATTAGGGCTCTGGTCTACTATACAGGGAACAGGTTAACATTAGGGGTCAGGTCTACTATACAGGGAACAGGTTAACATTAGGGCTCTGGTCTACTATACAGGGAACAGGTTAACATTAGGGCTCTGGTCTACTATACAGGGAACAGGTTAACATTAGGGGTCAGGTCTACTATACAGGGAACAGGTTAACATTAGGGCTCTGGTCTACTATACAGGGAACAGGTTAACATTAGGGCTCTGGTCTACTATACAGGGAACAGGGTGCCATTAGGGCTCTGGTCTACTATACAGGGAACAGGTTAACATTAGGGCTCTGGTCTACTATACAGGGAACAGGTTAACATTAGGGCTCTGGTCTACTATACAGGGAACAGGTTAACATTAGGGCTCTGGTCTACTATACAGGGAACAGGGTGCCATTAGGGCTCTGGTCTACTATACAGGGAACAGGTTAACATTAGGGCTCTGGTCTACTATACAGGGAACAGGTTAACATTAGGGCTCTGGTCTACTATACAGGGAACAGGTTAACATTAGGGCTCTGGTCTACTATACAGGGAACAGGTTAACATTAGGGCTCTGGTCTACTATACAGGGAACAGGTTAACATTAGGGCTCAGGTCTACTATACAGGGAACAGGTTAACATTAGGGCTCTGGTCTACTATACAGGGAACAGGTTAACATTAGGGCTCTGGTCTACTATACAGGGAACAGGTTAACATTAGGGCTCTGGTCTACTATACAGGGAACAGGTTAACATTAGGGCTCTGGTCTACTATACAGGGAACAGGGTGCCATTAGGGCTCTGGTCTACTATACAGGGAACAGGTTAACATTAGGGCTCTGGTCTACTATACAGGGAACAGGTTAACATTAGGGCTCTGGTCTACTATACAGGGAACAGGTTAACATTAGGGCTCTGGTCTACTATACAGGGAACAGGTTAACATTAGGGCTCTGGTCTACTATACAGGGAACAGGTTAACATTAGGGCTCAGGTCTACTATACAGGGAACAGGTTAACATTAGGGCTCTGGTCTACTATACAGGGAACAGGTTAACATTAGGGCTCTGGTCTACTATACAGGGAACAGGTTAACATTAGGGCTCTGGTCTACTATACAGGGAACAGGTTAACATTAGGGCTCTGGTCTACTATACAGGGAACAGGGTGCCATTAGGGCTCTGGTCTACTATACAGGGAACAGGTTAACATTAGGGCTCTGGTCTACTATACAGGGAACAGGTTAACATTAGGGCTCTGGTCTACTATACAGGGAACAGGTTAACATTAGGGCTCTGGTCTACTATACAGGGAACAGGTTAACATTAGGGCTCTGGTCTACTATACAGGGAACAGGTTAACATTAGGGCTCAGGTCTACTATACAGGGAACAGGTTAACATTAGGGCTCTGGTCTACTATACAGGGAACAGGTTAACATTAGGGCTCTGGTCTACTATACAGGGAACAGGTTAACATTAGGGCTCTGGTCTACTATACAGGGAACAGGTTAACATTAGGGCTCTGGTCTACTATACAGGGAACAGGGTGCCATTAGGGCTCTGGTCTACTATACAGGGAACAGGTTAACATTAGGGCTCTGGTCTACTATACAGGGAACAGGTTAACATTAGGGCTCTGGTCTACTATACAGGGAACAGGTTAACATTAGGGCTCTGGTCTACTATACAGGGAACAGGTTAACATTAGGGCTCTGGTCTACTATACAGGGAACAGGTTAACATTAGGGCTCAGGTCTACTATACAGGGAACAGGTTAACATTAGGGCTCTGGTCTACTATACAGGTAACAGGTTAACATTAGGGCTCTGGTCTACTATACAGGGAACAGGTTAACATTAGGGCTCTGGTCTACTATACAGGGAACAGGGGGGCATTAGGGCTCTGGTCTACTATACAGGGAACAGGGTGCCATTAGGGCTCTGGTCTACTATACAGGGAACAGGGGGGCATTAGGGCTCTGGTCTACTATACAGGGAACAGGTTAACATTAGGGCTCTGGTCTACTATACAGGGAACAGGTTAACATTAGGGCTCTTGTCTACTATACAGGGAACAGGGTGCCATTAGGGCTCTGGTCTACTATACAGGGAACAGGGGGGCATTAGGGCTCTGGTCTACTATACAGGGAACAGGGGGGCATTAGGGCTCTGGTCTACTATACAGGGAACAGGGGGGCATTAGGGCTCTGGTCTACTATACAGGGAACAGGGTGCCATTAGGGCTCTGGTCTACTATACAGGGAACAGGTTAACATTAGGGCTCTGGTCTACTATACAGGGAACAGGGGGGCATTAGGGCTCTGGTCTACTATACAGGGAACAGGGGGGCATTAGGGCTCTGGTCTACTATACAGGGAACAGGTTAACATTAGGGCTCTGGTCTACTATACAGGGAACAGGTTAACATTAGGGCTCTGGTCTACTATACAGGGAACAGGTTAACATTAGGGCTCTGGTCTACTATACAGGGAACAGGTTAACATTAGGGCTCTGGTCTACTATACAGGGAACAGGGTGCCATTAGGGCTCTGGTCTACTATACAGGGAACAGGTTAACATTAGGGCTCTGGTCTACTATACAGGGAACAGGGTGCCATTAGGGCTCTGGTCTACTATACAGGGAACAGGGTGCCATTAGGGCTCTGGTCTACTATACAGGGAACAGGGGGGCATTAGGGCTCTGGTCTACTATACAGGGAACAGGGGGGCATTAGGGCTCTGGTCTACTATACAGGGAACAGGGGGGCATTAGGGCTCTGGTCTACTATACAGGGAACAGGGGGGCATTAGGGACGCACAGCCTGAATCAGAGCAGCTATAGTTGGTTAAACATGTGGACAGGTCTACAGAACAAGTTCTTGAATAGATCACACACACACACACACACACACACACACACACACACACACACACACACACACACACACACACACACACACACACACCAGCACACACACACACACACACACACCAGCACACACACACACACACACACACACCAGCACACACACACACACACACCAGCACACACCAGCACACACACACCTAATACCGAAGCTGAAAACAATTATTGGAATTGTTCAGGAAATAACTTTTACAACAACTACCAACATATGTGCATTATGTAGGGGATAGGGGATAATTTGGGACGCATCCATTTCCCGGTTTGGTGAGAGCGCGGGTAGGTTGTAGTGTAGTGTTCAAGCTCAATGACTTCCCATTACATTGGATCGGATAAGTTAATAACTTTCATTTAACACTGGCCTTTATTTATTATTTCTTTATTGAAGAACAGGCCTATATGGGAACGATGATTAAACCTAAAAGATCTTTTGGACGAATTACAATAAAATATGTTTTTTTAAATCACGAGATCCCACTTGGCACAGACGTTATTTCAACGTCTAATTTTGATTTATGTTTCAACTTTTCAACTATTGTGAATTCGATGTGAAACTGCGACAACAACAAAAAGTCACCGTGTCATTGGATTTAGGTTCAAAGTTAGGTAAACAAATTTGGAAAGGAATTTACCTTGTTGACATTGTGCAAATCCAATGGGTTGTCCACGTTGATTCAACGTCTTCACATTCATTTCTTTGGTTGAAATGACGTACAAACAAACTTTGATTCAACCAGTTTTTGCCCAGTGCGGATATGACGGATGACCGGTCCGCCTATTAAAGGACTCAGGCTAGACGTAGTAGGCGAAGTGGTTGTTTTCAACATTCAAATTCAAGGTATTTCGAGTGATAATAGGCACAACCATAATAACCCGAATGAATCACCATAATCTAACGGAGTGAAACAATGCGTCTTCTATCAAGGACACCTGACAGGTTAATCCGCTCGTAAATGATCAGACGTTGTTAGGATACACATGAAATGACAAATCCGACTTGACAAAACCGTATCATTTTACTAATATTTAGCACAAAGAATAAACCTAAAAACAGGCCAAGTATTATTTTATTTTTTTATCACGAATGTGATTAATTCGGGCAGGAGAAGAAAAAAAAAGTACATTTAACATTGTTTTTATCGAATACAGTGTCAATGCGGCATGGCTGCAGGAATGTTTTTACAATGATGACCTAGAGAAAACCTCTGCGTTGGATCCCGTAAATAAATCGTACTGCTCTTTGTGTTATTGAATTAGTTGATTACTTTATTTTCTGTGGATGAATTCAATCAACTATTATAGTATAAATTGGGCTTAATGACGACGTAAACAAATTATTTTCTGTGTAAGGTTTTATTTTTTAATTATGTGCCACAAATTCTCATTCATTTCTTACGATATTTTAATGGTCAACCCAAAAAGACGGATTGAAATACAAATGATGTGTAAATTCACTGGGCCTATATGACAATATATTTGGGGGTTGTAATTATGAGCTGCATTAATAAACAATGTAAGAGATGGATTGTATGTCTAATCAGTTTGCGCTCAAGTTTTAAACAATGCAGCATTTAATTTTGTTCACCAAAACAGGCTTTCAATACTTCAGTAAATAAATAAAAGTAGCCTAAGTAAATAAATAAATTAACTCATACTGTAACTCCTAAAATATATAACATTACAATTATATCGGCTAATTTTTTTTTTCTTCCCTTGTAGAACAAAGATTAAGAGATGTAAATGTAAGACGCCAAAAATCCATCCACCCTTCTACGCACTCAGTCCAACCAACCACCCCAAAAATACAAGACGTCATCAACAATGAACCACGCGCTATTACGGCCTTCACTCCAACCAGACGTGACAGGTGCGTGACCTCTCTATGCACCGGGGTCATACTACCGTTTTATTCACGTTATTGAGTGTCGTGTAAAGAGGAGCGTGCTCTCTGATCCGTGGTCAAAGGCTAACTCTGGCCTATAGGTACTATGGGGGACAGAGAGGGGGTAGGGGGGAGAGAGAGGGAGAAAGGCGAGAGAGAGAAAGAGAAAGGCGCGGTGAGGAGAGCCAGTGGTCCCGGTAAAGGTCACCGCTGCCGCTGACTCCATTGAGAGAGAGAGAGAGAGAGAGAGGGAGAAAGAGAGAGAGAGAGGTCTCTGTTAAGGTCATCACTGCTGCTGACTCCATTGAGAGAAATAATGAAGAAATAAATAAGAAATATTAAAAGCGTGTCTGGTTGCCATATCAACCAGAAGGGTAAAAGCGGACTTCAGCGATCATCTTAATATTTCTATGGAGGATGACGAGACTGTGTTTTTCAGTAGGAAAGTCCATATGAACTTAAACCATAATTAATGCACAATAACACGTATA
Source organism: Salmo salar (assembly GCF_965601325.2). Lineage (NCBI taxonomy): Eukaryota > Metazoa > Chordata > Actinopteri > Salmoniformes > Salmonidae > Salmo > Salmo salar. The sequence goes on from NC_138294.1 coordinate 1,623,680, forward strand.
GTTCAGAACACTGGCCACTCGATGAGCTGGATTACATACACGTAAAAGTCTAAACATTCTGTGTTATTTAAAAAATCTGTTATAGTCGATCTCGGCTGTTCTTGACTACCTGAGTATAGTAACATCATTTAATAGTTCAGTCATTTAGCAAACGCTCTTATACAGAGCGAGTTACAAGGGCAATTAAATAGGGTTAGTGTCTTGCTCAAGGGTACATCGACTGATTTTCCACCTCGTCGACTCGGGGAGTCGAACCGCCAGGCTTCTTTTAACATAATTCCTCTCATGCCGGTCCCAGGCTAGTGGGGGGTTGTAGGGCTAGTCGTTTTATGGAACTGGTGTTTTAGGCCGACGTGTTTTGTCTGTAATATTTATGTTAGTAGGGTATAGGTCTTAGATACCTTTCTTTTCCGTGTCCAGACCGAAATGAAATCCAAATGATGTTGGATGTATTGTAGGTCTATAGGACCGAAGTTGAAAGCAAAGCAATAAGCCCATAGCCGTAATTTTTACACGATAATAAGAATTTACATTGTGATAGTATGTTTTATTTTTTTATTTAACCTTTATTTAACTATGCAAGTCAGTTAAGAACAAATTCTTATTTACAATGACGGCCTACACCCGGGCCAAACCCGGACGACGCTGGGACAATCTTGCGCCGCCCTATGGGACTCCCAATCACGGCCTTGATGTGACACAGCCTGGATTCGAACCAGGGACTGTAGTGACGCCTCTTGCACTGAAATGCAGTGCCTTTAGACCGCTGCGCCACTCGGGAGCCGGAGAGAAATAATGACAACTCAAAAACAAAACGTCACATGTCTTCCGTTCTACTCGCATTACTTCCCTTCTAAACCGATGTGATTTGGGAGAGTTCTGAAATAATACACTTCGACGGCAGGAAGACGACTGACTACAGTGGATTTTATTTTCTTCAATATGCTCGAGAAAAAAAAACATATTTACGGGTCACTTATTGGAAATATTAAGCTATAGCCGAAATTTAGTATAGACTTCCTAGCTAAGGTTTATTAACATACAGTGAAGACGACAGGGTCATAACATTACACAGTGCACTAATAATACACAAACAGAATGGAGAGACAAAATAACAAAACATATTTAGCCTATATACTCCCACAGGTAAGCCTACATTAATTAGCCTGTAGAGCTGGAAAATATTGACCTAAAATCCATATTGCGGTAAATTGCCTGAATTGAAGCGATAATGATAAATAAAACGATACGTGTATAACTTTAACACGCACTACAGCATTTTTAAATGGTATTATGCACTACTACCAGTGTGATGGTTGTA
>NC_138294.1:1630000-1657500 GCF_965601325.2 Salmo salar
GGTCACTAGTAGTTCACTATATAGGGAATAGGGCTCTGGTCACTAGTAGTGCACTATATAGGTAATAGGGCTCTGGTCACTAGTAGTGCACTATATAGGTAATAGGGCTCTGGTCACTAGTAGTTCACTATATAGGGAATAGGGCTCTGGTCTAAAGTAGTGCACTATATAGGGAATAGGGCTCTGGTCTAAAGTAGTGCACTATATAGGGAATAGAGCTCTGGTCACTAGTAGTTCACTATATAGGGAATAGGGCTCTGGTCTAAAGTAGTTCACTATATAGGGAATAGGGCCCTGGTCACTAGTAGTTCACTATATAGGGAATAGGGCTCTGGTCACTAGTAGTTCACTATATAGGGAATAGGGCTCTGGTCACTAGTAGTTCACTATATAGGGAATAGGGCTCTGGTCTAAAGTAGTTCACTATATAGGGAATAGGGCTCTGGTCACTAGTAGTTCACTATATAGGGAATAGGGCTCTGGTCTAAAGTAGTTCACTATATAGGGAATAGGGCTCTGGTCACTAGTAGTTCACTATATAGGGAATAGGGCTCTGGTCTAAAGTAGTTCACTATATAGGGAATAGGGCTCTGGTCACTAGTAGTTCACTATATAGGGAATAGGGCTCTGGTCTAAAGTAGTTCACTATATAGGGAATAGGGCTCTGGTCACTAGTAGTTCACTATATAGGGAATAGGGCTCTGGTCTAAAGTACTTCACTATATAGGGAATAGGGCTCTGGTCTAAAGTAGTTCACTATATAGGGAATAGGGCTCTGGTCACTAGTAGTTCACTATATAGGGAATAGGGCTCTGGTTACTAGTAGTTCACTATATAGGGAATAGGGTGGGGTTTGGAGCTCATTCTGCTATTAAGAATGCGTAGGCCTCCTGACCACCTTGGTCAGCTTGGTTATCTCTCCATCAGTTATCTCTCCATCAGATATCTCTCCATCAGTTATCTCTCCATCAGATATCTCTCCATCAGTTATCTCTCCATCAGATATCTCTCCATCAGTTATCTCTCCATCAGTTATCTCTCCATCAGATATCTCTCCATCAGTTATCTCTCCATCAGTTATCTCTCCATCAGTTATCTCTCCATCAGATATCTCTTCATCCTGTTACTCTTTAAGCTCAAAGAATAACTATAGCTATAGGCCTATATTTTAACCCTTTGTTTTTATGGCCAACTTCTGTTCTCAGCAACAGCCTATTGAAATCATTCTGACTTTGATGCCATGTGTCCGTATTCGATTCACATTTTATTCCTGTTGTATTTTTTTCCCACAGATCCCAAAGAGGACAGTAGATGCTCAGATGACCGTTGCTGCTCCCACTCAGCCTGCGACCGAGACTCTGTCTCTCCCGCGGTGTCAGAAGAACCCACTGAAGGCAGCGACAAAACGGGACGGAAAACGGCGGCAACCAGCCTGACCGACGACAACGACGAGACGCAGAATGCCTTTGACGATCAGTCGGACCCGGAAGCCCCTCTGGACCAGAGTTCTGTCCGGAAGAAGAAAACCAGAACCGTTTTTAGTCGGAGTCAGGTGTTTCAGTTGGAGTCGACGTTCGATATGAAACGGTACCTCAGCAGTTCTGAACGGGCAGGTATCGCGGCCTCCCTCCAGTTAACGGAAACGCAGGTGAAAATCTGGTTCCAGAATCGACGGAACAAATGGAAGAGACAGTTGGCCGCGGATCTAGAGGCCGTAAACGTTTCCCACTCGTCCCAACGGATAGTCAGAGTTCCGATTCTATATCACGAAAACTCCACGCCCTCGACGTTTGGTTTCGACATCAACGTGTCCCAGGTCTCCTCACCTTTGATGAGTTTCTCAAACCCTGTGAACTATTCCTTCTCCTCATTCGCTCACTCCATGTGTTTACTACGCTCGCAAATGACCGGGTTGGTGTAAACACCATTATCGAGCTTTCGTTTTGTTTTTCTTCACGTCATGTCATTATTTATTCAATTATTGAAAATAGAGAATCGTGCAATAACAATAACTGCAATGGCCGCAGAAAACTATACAAGGAAAACAGTTAGAAGAAATGACCTTTGGGCTTACAATTGATCGCGGTGTTTTTAAATGTTGTAATTGTATTAAACTTTACACATCTACTTTTATTATATTATCGCCACACTAGATAATGATAGTGTTGTGCCGGCCCACATTGTTATGTTTTTTAATACACACTTATTTGTGCAAAGACTTTTATATTCAAAGCCAGTTTCTAACGTCACTTTTTTTCCCCACAATATAGCTCTCTAAATAAACGAATCACAAGAGATGAGTGACGTGTGTGTGTGTGTGTGTGTGTGTGTGTGTGTGTGTGTGTGTGTGTGTGTGTGTGTGTGTGTGTGTGTGTGTGTGTGTGTGTGTGTGTGTGTGTGTGTGTGTGTATGTATATGTGTGTGTGTGTGTGGTGTGTGTGTGTGTGTGTGTGTGTGTGTGTGTGTGTGTGTGTGTGTGTGTGTGTGTGTGTGTGTGTGTGTGTGTGTGTGTGTGTGTGTATGTATATGTGTGTGTGTGTGGTGTGTGTGTGTGTGTGTGTGTGTGTGTGTGTGTGTGTGTGTGTGTGTGTGTGTGTGTGTGTGTGTGTGTGTGTGTGTGTGTGTAGTTGAACCTACATGACTGTGATATTAGGTTGCTTCTTGGGGAAAAAGTGTCCGTCTGGATTTTAATGATTTGTAGCCTACAGTTGATCAATCCATGTGAAATTGTAAGTAGTAATTTGATTGTAATTTGATCGGAATTTACCCAATCTTTTGGCTCCTACCTGACTATAGACTACAAATATAGACTACCACATCTTATTTCGCCATTTTTACTTCCGTCGAATAGACGCCAAGGAGGACAGAATAGATAGTATGCAGCTAACTACACAAGTCCTCCTCCGCAGCGCTGGTTCTGACACATATCAGCGGAAAAGCCTTCACATACACGTTCATTTTACAAGTTACAACATGAGGTGTGTAGCCTAAAACTCTAGGGGAGCGGAGAACAAAACCAAAATGCCTATTCGAAAAGATATATATAAATATATATATTTATTTAAAAAAAGAAGCTCGCGACCCGTTTCCATTTTTTACCCCTGGGGGGAAAAAACATTTGACTTCATTGAATTCATTTTAAACATGGCCTTGCCCGGCATGCAGGCCTAACATGCTCTCTGCCCTACAACTGAACTGCCCTCCTCACTTTGTGGGGAGAAAAAACACCCGTCTCTTCATTAGAGGAAATATGGTTTGATGTCATCATTCATATTTATAAACACACGGGGTCATCGAAAGGACAAATGAATTATAGGCACTATTATATAATATGACATCACGCTACTACAACTCCAGGCCTGAGCTGGCTGGCAGCTGCCAAGTTGTGAATGTGGGCCTCAGTAGACTAGACTACTGTATAAGAAACTGTTGAACAATATATAGTTGGTTTATAGACCTATATGGTAGGCCTCATATTTCTATATGGCCCGTAGTAGGCTAGTATGGCCAGGTCGCAGTTGGAAAGGAGAACTTGTTCTCAACTGGACTACCTGGTTAAATAAAGGTTAAATATAAAAATTATATTTTATTTATTTACAAAACAGGTAGACGTTTTATTCAGAGGATTCACGGACTCACTAAAGTAGCCTTTCTTATAATCCGAACTAATAGGCTTTATGTGTGTAATGTGGAGATTATAGCATTACTGTCAACAACGCTTTTACTTTGTTGTCATAAATATGTATTAATTATGATTAAACATTCAGGAGCCTCTGCCTGTATGTGGGAGACGCCATTCCTTCGGGAGAAGGATACATGAGATAACTTCCGAGGACAACACATATTTAGGAGTGAAACAACACAATGCTAACGATATTCATCACAACCAAATCCCATCGAAGACGATAGACGTTTTGCGTTTGGGAGAATGTATGGCCGCGGGGTTTCCCGGATAAAACAACGTACACTAATTCAAATTCCTTCTGCTATGGTTTATCTGTAAAATGGACAAAACATATCGTCACGATTATCATCTCATCAAACAATACAATAGAAGGTTATAGGCCTAGACTTTATTATGGACATTAAACAGTCTTCAATATGCTCAATATCATATGGATAAAAGTAGCCTACCCTAAACACAGTCTAGGTCTATATAAATAAGTGGTCGCAGCGGTCTAAGGCACTGCATCTCAGTGCTAGAGGCGTCACCACAGACACCCTGGTTCGAATCCATGCTGTATCACAACCGGCCGTGATTCGGAGTCCCGCAAGGCGGCGAACAATTGTCCCAGCGTCGTCCGGGTTTGGCCGGTGCAGGCTGTCATTGTAAATAATTATTTACATGCCCAGTTAAAAAGGCCCATGTTCTGCACAATAGAGTTGAGTCTTTCTGACATAATAGTGATTATAGGCCTATACCTCATAGCCTTGTGCAAAACACGGTGGTGTAAAAATACTTTAAAGTACTACTTAAGTAGTTGTTTTTAGGGGGTTTCTGTACTTTACTTTACTATTTATATTGGTGACAACTTTTACTTTTACTTCACTACATTCATAATGAAAATAATGTACTTTTTACTCCATACATTTCCCCTGACACCCAAAATTACTTTTTACATTTTGAATGCTTAGCAGGACAGGAAAATGGTCAAATTCACGCACTTATCAAGAGAACATCCCTGGTCATCTCTACTGCCTCTGATCTGGTGGACTCACTAAACACACATGGTTCGTTTGTTAAATTATGTCTGAGTTTTGGAGTGTGCCCCCTGGCAAACCGTGAATAAAATAAAACAATTAAATGGTTTGGTTTGCTTAGTATAAGGAATTTGAAATGATTTATGCTTTTACTCTCAATACTTAAGTATATTTTATCAATTACTTTTCATACTTCAGTATATTTAAAACCAAATACTTTTAGACTTTTACTCAACTAGTATTTTACTGGGTGACTTTCATTTTTACTTGAGTCATTTTCTATGAAGGTATCTTTACTTTTACTCAAGTAGTATTTTACTGGGTGAATATCAATTTTACTTGAGTCATTTTCTATTAAGGTATCTTTACTGTGACTCAAGTATGACGTTTGGGGACTTTATCCACCGCTGGCTGAATATAGAAGCCTGAAGCGTTCTATTCTATATGTTCTATCAGTTAACGATTTTAGAAGATGCAAATAAATAAAAATGCAATGCAGGCCTTAAATGAAATGGAAATGGTAAAACATAGAAATAGACCTAGGCTATTTTAACTTACAGTAAATATTGTGTTCAATATGTTATTCCAGCTAAATGAATGTAAATACTATTTATAATATATTTATATTGGTATTTCTCTTGTCTTTTACTTTGAAAACTACAGCTCATCGAAAAGGCCTGATTAAAACGTGAACTTCATTAATAACGCTTGTTAGTCATATAAAAAAAAGAAAAGTCTGAAACCCCGTAATCCACGTCCCCTTCTCCCAACGACAACACTTCTGGTGAACATCCGGTTTGGACCCGGCCAGAACCAGCTGGTAAGTCTAATAATGATGTATTAGGTAGTCTACCTTCGACGGCAGAACTGTAGGGTCTATAGCTACACATTATACATTCACCAGCCCAAAGCCATGACTGCAGAATAATAAAATAGCCTTTTCCTCAAATGCAGAACACCTCAAATTAAATTATTTATAATGAATCCTTTCCATTCTTCATTTCCTAGCCTTTATACCAGATACCAGGCTCAAAAAAAGAAGGGGAAAAACTATGACATTCTACTCCCCTCTCTCTCTCTTCCCCTCCCCTTAATGCAATTGGCCCCTCGCAGGCACTCCTCTTGTCCAATGGACGAGGGCGCACCAACGTTCCATCCGGTCCGTGGAAGTAACAGGCGAGGCAGAGAGAGAGAGAGAGAGAGAGAGAGAGAGAGGCGCGCCGTGAAAGCCCCAGTCCAATCCCCTCATCATCCTCGCACGGAGCAATGGTGCGTGGAGCGTCAAGACGTCGTTAAGAAGAGAGAAAGAGAGTTCTAAGTTCCACTTCTAGAGCGCAGGGACATTTGGTTCCAAAAATTCCTTCCGGGAGAAAAGAGGCCATTTCTCTAAATGATGAGCAAAGTGGACGCGCCATGCAGGCCGACTGCCGCGTCTCTCAAATTCACCATAGACAATATTCTGAACCTGCAGACAAACTCGAGCGGTAACGGTAGGAAGACAGTTGACAGCTGTCATTCCGGTAGCAGGCTACAGAATAGCACGGGGCTGTACTGGTTCGATGACCATCAACGGAGAATGGACCCCGCGACAAGGCTACATGATGCAGGTAGGCAACTGTTGCCTAATATGGTAAAATATGAATGTTTAACACTGCACTGTAGCGGAATAAACTGCCTTTTTGTAGCCTGGTTCAACACATCTGGCCCAATGCAGTTGTACGTGTAGCATAATATTGTAGACTGATAAACTGTCAGCGTCAAACTAAATATATTGCGGAATATAATGTCGGTCCTATTTCCGTTCTCAGAGCCGGATAACGACTGTAGCCCAACCGGAGGACCCAAGGCCATCGCTATCACCCGGGAAGACTCGTTACAGATCACCGACAATTGCTTCGAAAGCGGGGACAGCGGCGACGACTGCTCTTCGACGCATCACACCGGGGACGGTGATAACGGCGGCAAGAAAAAACAACTGATAACCAAGAAAAAAACTCGCACCATCTTCTCCAAGAGACAGATCTTTCAGTTGGAATCTACTTTCGATATGAAACGGTATCTTAGCAGTGCCGAGCGCGCCTGCCTCGCCAGTTCTCTCCAGTTAACGGAAACGCAGGTCAAAATCTGGTTCCAGAATCGAAGGAATAAATTGAAAAGACAGATTTCAACAGCGCTAGATGGTCCCAGCGGTGATTTCTCCGACGCCGTTCCGGGGAAGACTCTGCAACTCCCGGCTTTGTACAAAGACAGTAACCTGCTAGGAAGATGCTTGATGCCGATGCCCCTGCCCATCGTATACCCTGGCAGTAGTACGCATTATTTATGTTTTTCCAATGCCAGCAAGTACTTTAGTCTATTCGAAGGAGACGTTGTCCTGTAGACAAGGCCGAGTCTGTTTAAAGGAGACGTAGTCCTATTTAGACTTGGCCTAGTCTGTTCGAAGGAGACGTAGGGTTAGGTCTATATACTTTTCTGCATCATCGCCATAAAGACACTGTTTACAAGGTGATATATATCATGCCAATTTCAGCTTCCGCATTTAGCGTTTTTTTTTTCTTCTTCATCATCATCGTGGTAAAAACATAAGGTCGAGTCTGGCCCATGTAGGCCTTTATAGGCTACTTGTAAGGATAGCCTGTGGACCCAAGGCCTGGCCGATTCTACTTGTCACATTGATAGCCTACGCCAATTGTATTTATTGACAGACATCAACATTGTTGATATAAAACTAAAGAACATATTTGCAGGATATCCTATCACACAAAGACATTCAGAATAACTCCATATTCAGTTTTATGTTATAATAATAGATAGTTGTTTCTGTATTCAGAGTACCAGCGTAGGCCTAAAACAATAGGTCTTATAATCATTTATTCAATTATTATTATTATTATTTTGAATCTGTTATTAACAACAGCATTCCCAGCAGTCTAAACACGGCCAAAGATGGTATTATATTTGCATGCATGTACTGTATTATAATGCATTTTAAGTGAATTAAATTACCTATGTATTTAAAATTAATGTAATGGATATGGATATTTTTGTTTTGTTTACGCATGTTTAAAGTTTATTTCAATTAGAAGTATAACATTCTTATTTCTTCCCAAATCGGCGTAACACTACAATATTGACTGAATCTGTAATAAAAAAAAAATGTTTTTACGTATATAAAAAACATCGTTTGATACAAAGGTTTATGTAAACTATGTTTTGCTGTGTTGTGCCTTAAAAGCCTTCAGTTGTAGGATCTATGGGGAACGGATGTAACGCATTTTGGAGTTGTTTTACAAATCCTATTTACTCTAACACCGTTTAACGTAGAGATGTCATAAACGTCACACAAACAATTAACAATATGTCTGCTAACTATTAGTACGGTTCAAGAACCCCTGTGCTAAATGTGGATTTTTTCACAATTCTGGTATAGAAACACAGAATTCACATTTCATAATAAATCTTATGAAAGCGAAGACAATAGACGCATTGTTGTAACATGCTTGGCGTGTATTAATCTCAAAACACAACATGGTAATCGGATTATCGACAACGACTAGAGAGAGAGAGATTATCCTGTTTTGTGGAAATATCGCTGATTACAGTCAAGTGCTTTAAGAACCGCTTTACGTTGTAAAATGTTAAACGTTCCTTCTGAAGTAGGTCGTATGTAGGAAAGAGTTGTTGCATAAAGGCCTATGTGCCTATTGTTTTCCTCTGCTTGCGGCGCACAATATTTGACACTTGACAAATACTTTGGGAGTATTTATGCATAAAAGTACACCATTACAACTCGTATATTGCAGGACTATCGGCTTTGGAATCTGCAACAGCACAGCTATAGTCTTAATAACGCGAAAAAGGTGTATTCCGCCCTCCAAATATACAGCGTTAATATAAAATGATGCTGTAACATATTCTACAAGGAGATTGGGCTAAATTCAGCTAAAACAATATGGCCTGTATTGAATTCATTTGACATGTATAATGTGCCCAAGTGAAGCCCCATAGATGCACTTTTATGCACAAACAAATTGGCTAAGTTTCATCAAAACAGCAGGATGTAACAGGGGCGAAAATCTGATATCCACTTTGGAGGGGACAATTGCATGAAATTTTCTCAAGAGCAATTCCTGAGGGGGACACCAAAAGTAGTGCTGTAACACATAGCCTACATTGTAATATGGTAAATGTATATTGAGGAACCAAAGAAATAAGGTGTTTGCCGTACTCCTAAATACCGGTACCCAAAACTACACAACTAATCACAACAGCAATACCATTGCCTTTAACAAATCTTAGATCAGTCACCAGTTTAAGTTGAGAGTGGGGGTATCCATGGCATTTTCCAATTAAGTTCCTATTTTACAAGTCAAAAAAAATTGAGAACCTTTCATAATGTTGCCAAACAAAGACTCAACAAACTTACCTGAGACTCCCTGTCTCTGCCAGTCTGTCCCTGCATATCTGTCCCCAACTCTGCTGTCTGTGTGCCATCTGTTGCCTGCTCTGCCTAATGACATCATTGTGAAACATTTCCATTAGAATTTCATTTCTTTCTTATGAACATTTTATCAACTAGTCTTTGAGATATTAGGCTACTAGGGTTCTTACTTTGCGTTTTGGTGTATTGAAAAATACTCTGATGTCCGTCTTTTATTTTTCTGCCATTTTTCTACCTGGCTGGCTGGCTGGCTACACACACAGTGTGTAGGTTATTTACAGTAGGAGATGGGCTTCTATCATCTTCAATCATTCTATTTGGGCTTCGATCTAAAAGGTAGCTAGCAAATGTGAAACGGATTAAAATGACAAGAGTTGACAGCTGTATGAGTTCACCATTTACACAACATATGCTGCAACCTTTTGTAATTTTAATCGTTTGTTTCATATTGGCTGGCTTCCAACAATAGCTGAATTTGCAAAGCTAGCTAGCACCAATTCCGTTTCAGTGGTGTTTGCTATAATCTTTGCTACCCGGGTTAAATAAAGGTGAAATAAAATAAATAAATAAAAGTTCCCTTGCGACAATTTAGCTTTTGCAACGAGACCATTAAATATATTTAAGACAATGGTAGATGAGAGTGTAGTTCTGTTCAGTTTGGACTTCAGTTTATCGCTAACCTTATCACAGGGACTTTGAAGCACTAACTTACATCATCTGCATGCTGATTCCATCTTTGACGACGCCACATAAATGGAATAGGTACTAGCTAGCTTAATAGTTAATATTTGCGCGCTAGCTCTGCATATTCAGCTAGTGTGTGTGTGTGCGCGATTGACTGGATGAACCTCACGGCAGTTACGTAGCAAGCTAAGGAACTGGCAGTGGATCAAACCATTGTGAGGCAAAGGGCGGGGGGGTCGCAATCTTTTGAAACTTAAAAACGCGCTATTAAGTGTCTATAATCAGCACAATTGCTTTCATTGCGTATTATTAATATTATTTAAATTACATAGTTATGTTTCAGTGATATATTGGTGGGGACAAATCATATTTTTCCCAGGATGGGAGGGGTCGTGTGTCCCCCTTCCCCCCCGGGATTTCCGCCCTGGGATGTAAGAACAAGGACTTGTCAATTTCACCAGCGCACATTCATTTAGCCATGAAGGTGTAGAATTAGAACGACCAGAACGTACGTAGCCATGACATTCTAATTATATGCCTTTACGGCTTCGTCATTCACACTTCGCGTCGAGACCCACAGTCTTGGTTAAAAGGCCTTGCGCCACAGTCTCCACGCAGGGAAACAGCGAACTGATGGAGCTGCTCGAGCCCTGGCCGTCCGCGCGGGTTATCCGCCCCTGTCCGCCATATCCGCTAGACGCTCTAGGGTCTCCCATGGGAACGCGCCTGCGCACTTTCACCATCAATTGATAAGGACCTCTGTATTTGGCCTAGGTATGTTTCTTTTTAAGGCCTACCTACACAGGTAGGGCTATGTCAGGTGTATACACATGGTGACTAAATGTAAAATGGGAACAAAACAAAAGGAGAATAAGGGACAGACATAGGCTGTAATAAGGTTGGATCTTTGGAAATGTGAGCAGTTTAATAATTTGACATGGGATTAGACATTTAATCATTCCATTGAATTAAACCATCTACAGGATCGGTGTGTCTCCCACCTGGAAGGTTGAGCTAACGTAGGCTAATGAGATTAGCATGAGGTTGTAAGTAACAAGAACATTTCCCAGGACATAGACATATCTGATATGGGCAGAAAGCTTACATTCTTGTTAATCTAACTGCACTGTCCAATTTACAGTAGCTATTACAGTGAAAGAATACCATGCTATTGTTTGAGGAGAGTGCACAATTATGAACATGAAAAGTTATTAATAAACCAATTAGCCACATTTGGACAGTCTTGATACTATTACCACTAGGCAGGTAGCCTTGTGGTTAGAGGAGGCAGGTAGCCTTGTGGTTAGAGGAGGCAGGTAGCCTTGTGGTTAGAGGAGGCAGGTAGCCTAGTGGTTAGAGGAGGCAGGTAGCCATGTGGTTAGTGGAGGCAGGTAGCCTAGTGGTTAGAGGAGGCAGGTAGCCTAGTGGTTAGAGGAGGCAGGTAGCCTAGTGGTTAGAGGAGGCAGGTAGCCTTGTGGTTAGAGGAGGCAGGTTGCCTAGTGGTTAGAGGGGGTAGGTAGCCTAGTGGTTAGAGGAGGCAGTTAGCCTAGTGGTTAGAGGAGGCAGGTAGCCTGGTGGTTAGAGGAGGCAGGTAGCCTGGTGGTTAGAGTGTTGGACTAGTAACGGTAAAGGTTGCTAGATCAAATCCCCGAGCTGACAAGGTAAAAATCTGTCGATCTGCCCCTGAACAAGGCAGTTAACCCACTGTTCCTAGGCCGTCATTGTAAATAAGTATTTGTTCTTAACTGACTTGCCTGGTTAAAAGTTAAATGGCAGGTAGATCTAGGTATACAGAACAGCTTCCTGTTGTCACAGCTGCATTGTGTTGTGTAATCTAGTTATCCTTTGGATGCGTGAGGATCACAAGGGTTGATTTTAAGAGGTGAACCAAACTGTGGCAGCTAGTACATTTTGAATTCAAGGTTACATCAACTATGGAAATCTTTATGATTGTCCTCTTCCTCATTTCCCTCTTCCTCCTTCCTCCTTCCTCTACTGCTCTTCCTCCTTCTGTCACGACTTCCACCGAAGTCGTTTCCTCTCCTTGTTCGGGCGGCGTTCGGCGGTCGGCGTCACCGGTCTTCTCGCCATCGTCGATCCACTTTTCATTTTCCATTTGTTTTGTCTTGTTTTCCTACACACCTGGTTCTCATTTCCCTCATTAAGTGTTGTGTATTTAACCCTCTGTTCCCCCCCATGTCTTTGTGTGGAGTTGTTTGTTGTAAGTGCTTGTGCACATGTTTACTGGTGCGCGTCGTGTTTTTTGTACCCATATTCTGTTGTATTTTTATGCCGTTGGTTTTTGGATTAAACTGCTCCGGCTATTACCTAGTTCTGCTCTCCTGCGTCCGACTTCCCTGCCACCGGTTACGCACCCCGTTACACCTTCTACTCGTCCTCCTCCTCTTCACGTCCACTGATCCCTCCCCACTGGGCACAGACATCAGTTCAACATCTAGTTTTGATTTACATTTGGTGGAGTTGTCAATTAACGTTAAATCAACGTGAAATCAACCCAAAAAATGTCACCATGTCATTGGTTTGAAAAGCTGGGTAACAAAAATAAGAAATGCCCTTATTAAGTTGAGGTCTTTTCACAAATCCAATCAGTTTTCCACGTTGATTAATAAACACAGTCAGGAGGTATGTAGTGTAACAGAGGGTCTGATGGTCAGGAGGTATGTAGTGTAACAGAGGGTCTGTTCTGATTGTCAGGAGGTATGTAGTGTAACAGAGGGTCTGTTCTGATGGTCAGGAGGTATGTAGTGTAACAGAGGGTCTGTTCTGGTGGTCTGGAGGTATGTAGTGTGTAATACAAGCAACAGATACACACACACACACACACACACACACACCACACACACACACACACACACACACACACACACACACACACACACACACACACACACACACACACACCTCTCCACCTCAGCCCCTACCACCAATATTACATTTTTCCATTTTCCATTTGAGTCATTTAGCAGACACTCTTATCCAGAGAGACTTACAGTAGGGAGTCATTTAGCAGACTCTCTCATCCAGACAGACTTACAGTAGGGAGTCATTTAGCAGACTCTCTTATCCAGAGAGACTTACAGTAGGGAGTCATTTAGCAGACTCTCTTATCCAGAGAGACTTACAGTAGGGAGTCATTTAGCAGACTCTCTTCTCCAGAGAGACTTATAGTAGGGAGTCATTTAGCAGACTCTCTTATCCAGAGAGACTTACAGTAGGGAGTCATTTAGCAGACTCTTATCCAGAGAGACTTACAGTAGGGAGTCATTTAGCAGACTCTCTTATCCAGAGAGACTTACAGTAGGGAGTCATTTAGCAGACTCTTATCCAGAGAGACTTACAGTAGGGAGTCATTTAGCAGACTCTCTTATCCAGAGAGACTTACAGTAGGGAGTCATTTAGCAGACTCTCTTATCCAGACAGACTTACAGTAGGGAGTCATTTAGCAGACTCTCTTATCCAGAGAGACTTACAGTAGGGAGTCATTTAGCAGACTCTCTTATCCAGAGAGACTTACAGTAGGGAGTCATTTAGCAGACTCTCTTATCCAGACAGACTTACAGTAGTGAGTCATTTAGCAGACTCTCTTATCCAGAGAGACTTACAGTAGGGAGTCATTTAGCAGACTCTCTTATCCAGACAGACTTACAGTAGGGAGTCATTTAGCAGACTCTCTTATCCAGAGTCTTACAGTAGTGAGTCATTTAGTAGACTCCCTCATCCAGAGAGACTGATAGTAGTGAATGCATTCATTTTCATCCCACTCCCTGACTCCTCCCCAGCTCTTGCTGTAAAATGTGCAACAGTGGCCTCAATTGGATTTGCTCAACTCCTTTGTCTTCTCTCCTCTGTCCTCTCTGGCCTCCTGTTGAAAACAGTAACAGGTAATAGAGGAGAGGCAGCGAGGAGAGGCAGAGGCGAAGAGGAGGAGAGGCAGCGAGGAGAGGCAGAGGGTGAGAGGCAGAGGTGGAGAGGAGAGGCAGAGATGGAGAGGCAGAGGCGGACAGGAGAGGAGGAGAGGAGAGGCAGAGGCAGAGAGGCGGAGAGGAGAGGCAGAGGCAGAGAGGCGGAGAGGAGAGGCGGAGAGGAGAGGCAGAGGCAGAGAGGAGATGCGGAGAGGAGAGGCAGAGGCAGAGAGGAGAGGCAGGGAGGAGAGGCGGAGAGGAGAGGCAGAGGCAGAGAGGAGAGGCAGCGAGGAGAGGCAGAGACGAAGAGGCGGAGAGGAGAGGCGGAGGCGGTGAGGCGAAGAGGAGAGGCAGAGAGGCGGAGAGAGGCGGAGAGGAGAGGCAGAGGCAGAGAGGCGGAGAGGAGAGGCGGAGAGGAGAGGCAGAGGCAGAGAGGCGGAGAGGAGAGGCGGAGAGGAGAGGCAGAGGCAGAGAGGCGGAGAGGAGAGGCGGAGAGGAGAGGCAGAGGCAGAGAGGCGGAGAGGAGAGGCGGAGAGGAGAGGCAGAGGCAGAGAGGCGGAGAGGAGAGGCGGAGAGGAGAGGCGGAGAGGAGAGGCAGAGGCAGAGAGGCGGAGAGGAGAGGCGGAGAGGAGAGTCGGAGATGAGAGGCGGAGAGGAGAGGCAGAGAGGCGGAGAGGAGAGGCGGAGAGGAGAGGCGGAGAGGAGAGGCGGACAGGAGAGGCAGAGGCAGAGAGGAGAGGCGGAGAGGAGAGGCAGAGGTGGAGAGGAGAGGCAGAGAGGAGAGGCGGAGAGGAGAGGCAGAGGTGGAGAGGCAGAGAGGAGAGGCGGAGAGGCGGAGGCGGAGAGGCGGAGAGGGAAAGTGGACTAAAATGCTCTTGTCTCCATCTCCACTCGCGCATAATTAGGCAATTTGAGGCAAGTTATTTTTACAGGGTGGAATCCCAAAATAAAATGTGTGAAGTGATAAAAATGTTGTGCAAGACATTTTACAGATAAAAGGATGAGTAGCGTATCGTTTTTAAAAGTTCTAATGCTTTTCTCGTATGAGATAACAAAAGCTGATTCAAAGGGTGTGTGAGCAGATTTCAAAACTCTTCTGTGAAGGACTCAGGTAGGATACACATGACTATCCTCGGGGGGAAAGGGGACTATCGAGGAGGGGAGGACAAGTCTTCCGTTCGACCTACTAATGAACTGACATCTCCTCCACCACTCCACCACTTATCGGTTTCCGGGTCACGGAGAAGAGAGGACGGATGACAGACTTTTTCCAAAATAAGAAAAGGTCAGGGTTTGTCAAAAAGAGAGAGAAATGTATGGAAAATACCCACAGAAGAGGTATCTTCAAGAGGCATCTTTTAAGAGGTATCATTAAGAGGTGTCATTAAGAGGTGTCATTAAGAGGTATCATTAAGAGGTGTCATTAAGAGGTATCATTAAAAGGTATCATTAAGAGGTATCATTAAGAGGTATCTTTATTAAGAGCTATCATTAAGAGCTATCATTAAGAGGTATCATTAAGAGCTATCATTAAGAGGTATCTTTAAGAGATATCATTAAGAGGTATCATTAAGAGGTATCATTAAGAGGTATCATTAAGAGGTGTCTTTAAGAGGTATCTGTGGCAGATTGGAACACATGTCTGACAACTTTTATTGATTGATGTAACCGTTAGCTGTTAAAGGACAACTCTATCTCTGTGTGTGTGTGTGTGTGTGTGTGTGCATACAACATTTGTGTGTCCTTTAAAAGCCACAACTTCCTGCTAGTGTTACACTACAGCCTACCCAGAATGCCCTAGGGCTGCCCACACTGTAAAAAGTGAATCGTTCTGCTAACACATGTTGTTTGTTGAAACCCATCGCCTCGAACCATTCAGTAACCCAACTCATCATAGGTCAGTGTTAATACTTAAAGCTGCAATATGTAACTTTTTTTGTGGCGACCTGAACAAATTCACATAGAAACGCGAGTTATAGATCTGTCATTCTCATTGAAAGCAAGTCCAAAAAGCGGTAGATCTGGTCTAATTCCACACAGCTCCGACACAAACACTTACCTCACCAGACATGCCACCAGGGGTCTATTCACTGTCCCCAGGTCCAGATCAAATTCAAGGAAACGTATAGTATTATACAGAGCCATGAGTGCATGGAACTCTTCCGTCTTACATAGCGCAAGTGAACAGTAAACCTGGTTTCAAAAAACTAATAAACTAACACCTCACAGCACGCCTCTCCCCCATGTGACCTACTTGTTGTGTGTATTTTTTTATTTCACCTTTATTTAACCAGGTAGGCAAGTTGAGAACAAGTTCTCATTTACAATTGCGACCTGGCCAAGATAAAGCAAAGCAGTTCGACAACATATAACAACAACACAGAGTTACACATGGAGTAAAACAAACATACAGTCAATAATACAGTAGAAAAATAAGTCTATATACAATGTGAGCAAATGATGTGAGATAAGGGAGGTAAAGGCAAAAATAGGCCATGGTGGCAAAGTAAATACAATATAGCAAGTAAAACACTGGAATGGTAGATTTGTAGTAGAAGAAAGTGCAAAGTAGAAATATAAATAATGGGGTGCAAAGGAGCAAAATAAATAAATACAGTAGGGGAAGTGGTAGTTGTTTGGGCTAAATTATAGATGGGCTATGTACAGGTGCAGTGATCTGGGAGCTGCTCTGACAGCTGGTGCTTAAAGCTAGTGAGGGAGATAAGTGTTTCCAGTTTCAGAGATTTTTGTAGTTCGTTCCAGTCATTGGCAGCGGAGAACTGGAAGGAGAGGCGGCCAAAGGAGGAATTGGCTTTGGGGGTGACCAGAGAGATATACCTGCTGGAGCGCGTGCTACAGGTATGTACAGACCTGTATGTGTAACTGATAAATGCACTGGGGTTTGACACCAACTAGCTGTCTGCATCATCATCAGACCCCAGTAAGACCAGCTGTCTGCATCGGCATCAGACCCCAGTAAGACTAGCTGTCTCCATCATCATCAGACCCCAGTAAGACCAGCTGTCTGCATCGACATCAGTGTCAGACCCCAGTTAGACTAGCTGTCTCCATCGGCATCAGACCCCAGTAAGACCAGCTGTCTCTATCATCATCAGACCCCAGTAAGACCAGCTGTCTGCATCGACATCAGACCCCAGTAAGACCAGCTGTCTCTATCATCATCAGACCCCAGTAAGACCAGCTGTCTCCATCGGTGTCAGACCTCAGTAAGACCAGCTGTCTCCATCGGTGTCAGACCCCAGTAAGACCAGCTGTCTGCATCGACATCAGACCCCAGTAAGACCAGCTGTCTGCATCGACATCAGACCCCAGTAAGACCAGCTGTCTCTATCATCATCAGACCCCAGTAAGACCAGCTGTCTCCATCGGTGTCAGACCTCAGTAAGACCAGCTGTCTCCATCGGTGTCAGACCCCAGTAAGACCAGCTGTCTCCATCATCATCAGACCCCAGTAAGACCAGCTGTCTCTATCATCATCAGACCCCAGTAAGACTAGCTGTCTCCATCATCATCAGACCCCAGTAAGACTAGCTGTCTCCATCGGTGTCGACGTCAGACCCCAGTAAGACCAGCTGTCTCCATCGAGGTCAGACCCCAGTAAGACCAGCTGTCTCCATTGAGATCAGACCCCAGTAAGACCAGCTGTCTCCATCGGTGTCAGACCCCAGTAAGACCAGCTGTCTCCATCGGTGTCAGACCCCAGTAAGACTAGCTGTCTCCATCGGTGTCAGACCCCAGTAAGACCAGCTGTCTCTATCATCATCAGACCCCAGTAAGACCAGCTGTCTCCATCATCATCAGACCCCAGTAAGACCAGCTGTCTCCATGGACGTCAGACCCCAGTAAGACTAGCTGTCTCCATCGGTGTCAGACCCCAGTAAGACCAGCTGTCTCCATCGGTGTCAGACCCCAGTAAGACCAGCTGTCTCCATCGGTGTCAGACCCCAGTAAGACCAGCTGTCTCCATCGGTGTCAGACCCCAGTAAGACCAGCTGTCTCCATCGGTGTCAGACCCCAGTAAGACTAGCTGTCTCCATCGGTGTCAGACCCCAGTAAGACCAGCTGTCTCCATCGGTGTCAGACCCCAGTAAGACTAGCTGTCTCCATCGGTGTCAGACCCCAGTAAGACTAGCTGTCTCTATTGAGATCAGACCCCAGTAAGACTAACTGTCTTCATCGAGATCAGACCCCAGTAAGACTAACTGTCTCCATCGGTGTCAGACCCCAGTAAGACTAACTGTCTCCATCGGTGTCAGACCCCAGTAAGACTAACTGTCTTCATCGAGATCAGACCCCAGTAAGACTAACTGTCTTCATCGAGATCAGACCCCAGTAAGACTAGCTGTCTCCATTATTTTGCTTGTTTTGTGACATAAACCGAAATTAGGCGAACTATTAGAATTTTAGAAACCAGGAAATGGAGGAGTGATTTCTGCGTTGTGCAAATTTACAGAAATAAGGGGACATCATACTTACATGTTCTGTGTTTTATCAACTTTTTGACACTAAATGATTTTATGTATACTGAAATATAATTATTCTAGTGAAATTATTAACCTTCATTAGCATTTTGTTTCTCAAGTTAAAGTAGTTTTGATTAGTAATTTTCAGTGTTCATGTCTTCATGTCTGACGTTGTTTAATGTATTTGCCAAACCGTAGCTGGTGGTATAGCTGTAACCAGTCATTGTTGAACACACTGCTCATAAGACTGGTGCTCATGACCTTGTCGATGGTGGGAATGGCTTGTCTCATTATTAAATATACAATTTGTTTGACGGTCTTGATATCCGTTCACCATGATCAATTACACCTCATAGCAAAACAAACTGCTTAAAATACAATTTTAGAAAGATTGTTTTATTTCTTTAAACATGCATAGAACAACGTGCAAAAGTATCTTGAAGTCAAAACATGTTGAATTACCCACAATCCTCTAAAAGCAGTACAACATGGCACTACTACGTGTATATCATTTTATATCAGAACAACACAGATAAATCAACAGGTAACTCTACAGATAAATCAACAGATAAATCAACAGATAAATCAACAGATAACTCTACAGATAACTCTACAGATAACTCTACAGATAACTCTACAGATAAATCAACAGATAAATCAACAGATAAATCTACAGATAAATCAACAGATAAATCTACAGATAAATCTACAGATAACTCTACAGATAACTCTACAGATAACTCTACAGATAAATCAACAGATAAATCAACAGATAACTCTACAGATAACTCTACAGATAACTCTACAGATAACTCTACAGATAAATCTACAGATAACTCTACAGATAACTCTACAGATAACTCTACAGATAACTCTACAGATAACTCTACAGATAAATCTACAGATAAATCTACAGATAAATCAACAGATAACTCTACAGATAACTATACAGATAACTCTACAGATAAATCAACAGATAAATCAACAGATAACTCTACAGATAACTCTACAGATAACTCTACAGATAAATCAACAGATAAATCAACAGATAACTCTACAGATAACTCTACAGATAACTCTACAGATAACTCTACAGATAACTCTACAGATAACTCTACAGATAAATCAACAGATAAATCTACAGATAACTCTACAGATAACTCTACAGATAACTCTACAGATAAATCAACAGATAAATCAACAGATAAATCAACAGATAAATTATCAGATAAATCTACAGATAAATCAACAGATAAATGTAAATGTGTCTGACTACTACTTTATTATTGTAATTAAAGACCTAGAATATAATAGAACAGCTTACCTAATACATGTTAATACATGTTAATACATGTTATTACATGCTAATACATGTTAATACATGTTAATACATGTTATTACATGCTAATACATGTTAATACATGTTAATACATGTTAGATTGACTTTCAAATATTAAGTAATCGTCATTTTAAGTATTTATTAATAAATCTATAAATATAACTATCAAGGCCTCTCTCCTCTCTTCCTCTCCTCTCTCCTCTCTTCCTCTCCTCTCTCCTCTCTTCCTCCAGTCCACTCGCTCCACTCTCCTCCCTCTCTACTGTCCTGACCTTCACTATTTCTCCCCATCTCCTCCCTCTCTAATGTCCTGACCTTCACTATTTCTCCACTCTCTTCCCTCTCTACTGTCCTGACCTTCACTATTTCTCCCCATCTCCTCCCTCTCTAATGTCCTGACCTTCACTATTTCTCCACTCTCTTCCCTCTCTACTGTCCTGACCTTCACTATTTCTCCCCATCTCCTCCCTCTCTAATGTCCTGACCTTCACTATTTCTCCACTCTCCTCCCTCTCTACTGTCCTGACCTTCACTATTTCTCCACTCTCCTCCCTCTCTACTGTCCTGACCTTCACTATTTCTCCCCATCTCCTCCCTCTCTACTGTCCTGACCTTCACTATTTCTCCACTCTCTTCCCTCTCTACTGTCCTGACCTTCACTATTTCTCCACTCTCTTCCCTCTCTACTGTCCTGACCTTCACTATTTCTCCCCATCTCCTCCCTCTCTACTGTCCTGACCTTCACTATTTCTCCACTCTCTTCCCTCTCTACTGTCCTGACCTTCACTATTTCTCCACTCTCTTCTCTCTCTACTGTCCTGACCTTCACTCTTTCTCCACTCTCTTCTCTCTCTACTGTCCTGACCTTCACTATTTCTCCACTCTCTTCCCTCTCTACTGTCCTGACCTTCACTATTTCTCCACTCTCTTCCCTCTCTACTGTCCTGACCTTCACTATTTCTCCACTCTCCTCCCTCTCTACTGTCCTGACCTTCACTATTTCTCCACTCTCCTCCCTCTCTACTGTCCTGACCTTCACTATTTCTCCCCATCTCCTCCCTCTCTACTGTCCTGACCTTCACTATTTCTCCACTCTCTTCCCTCTCTACTGTCCTGACCTTCACTATTTCTCCACTCTCCTCCCTCTCTACTGTCCTGACCTTCACTATTTCTCCCCATCTCCTCCCTCTCTTCTGTCCTGACCTTCACTATTTCTCCACTCTCTTCCCTCTCTACTGTCCTGACCTTCACTATTTCTCCCCATCTCCTCCCTCTCTACTGTCCTGACCTTCACTATTTCTCCACTCTCCTCCCTCTCTACTGTCCTGACCTTCACTATTTCTCCACTCTCTTCCCTCTCTACTGTCCTGACCTTCACTATTTCTCCCCATCTCCTCCCTCTCTACTGTCCTGACCTTCACTATTTCTCCACTCTCCTCCCTCTCTACTGTCCTGACCTTCACTATTTCTCCACTCTCCTCCCTCTCTACTGTCCTGACCTTCACTATTTCTCCCCATCTCCTCCCTCTCTACTGTCCTGACCTTCACTATTTCTCCACTCTCTTCCCTCTCTACTGTCCTGACCTTCACTATTTCTCCACTCTCCTCCCTCTCTACTGTCCTGACCTTCACTATTTCTCCACTCTCTTCCCTCTCTACTGTCCTGACCTTCACTATTTCTCCACTCTCTTCTCTCTCTACTGTCCTGACCTTCACTATTTCTCCACTCTCTTCCCTCTCTACTGTCCTGACCTTCACTATTTCTCCACTCTCTTCCCTCTCTAATGTCCTGACCTTCACTATTTCTCCACTCTCTTCCCTCTCTACTGTCCTGACCTTCACTATTTCTCCACTCTCTTCCCTCTCTACTGTCCTGACCTTCACTCTTTCTCCACTCTCTTCTCTCTCTACTGTCCTGACCTTCACTATTTCTCCACTCTCTTCCCTCTCTACTGTCCTGACCTTCACTATTTCTCCACTCTCCTCCCTCTCTACTGTCCTGACCTTCACTATTTCTCCACTCTCTTCTCTCTCTACTGTCCTGACCTTCACTATTTCTCCACTCTCTTCTCTCTCTACTGTCCTGACCTTCACTATTTCTCCACTCTCTTCCCTCTCTACTGTCCTGACCTTCACTATTTCTCCTCTCTCGATCCTCTTCCCTTTCACTCCCCCTCTCTTCCCCCTCTTCCCTTTCACTCCCCCTCTCTTCCCCCTCTTCCATTTCCACCCCCCTCTCTTCCCCCTCTTCCATTTCCACCCCCCTCTCTTCCCCCTCTTCCATTTCCACCCCCCTCTCTTCCCCCTCTTCCATTTCCACCCCCCTCTCTTCCCCCTCTTTCATTTCCACCCCCCTCTCTTCCCCCTCTTTCATTTCCACCCCCTCTTTTTCCAGTCTTCCTCCTTTCCACCCAACTCTCTTCCCCATGCTCTGTCATTGCGCATCTTGGGAGTTTGTGCACTGAGGTGTGTGTGTTTGTGTGCTTGAGACCTGAATGTGTGTGCAGAGATGGTCGCATTCCACTGAGCTACCCCATCACACACACCGAGAGACAGAGAGAGACAGAGAGAGAGGCAGAGAGAGAGAGAGAGAGAGACAGAGAGAGAGAGAGACAGACAGACAGAGAGAGAGAGTGAGAGAGAGAGTGAGTGAGAGAGGGAGAGAGTTGAGTAGAGAAGGGGAGAGTGAGAAAGAGAGAGAGAGGGAGAGAGAGAGAGAGAGACAGAGAGAGAGAGAGAGACAGAGAGACAGACAGACAGAGAGTGAGAGAGAGAGTGAGTGAGAGAGGGAGAGAGTTGAGTAGAGAAGGGGAGAGTGAGAAAGAGAGAGAGAGAGAGAGAGAGAGAGAGTGAGTTGAGTAGAGAGGGGGAGTGTGTCTGATCAGTGTGATGAGTTTGTAGTTGTGTTCAGTTGTCCTCGGTCACGTTTGTGTTTCTACACGGGGTTGTGACTCACTATAGACTGGCTCTGACAGGTCGGGGGCAGGGGACCGTGTGTCTGTGTGAGAGTGGGAGTGACTATGTCAGTGTGTGTGTGTGTGTGTGTGTGTGTGTGTGTGTGTGTGTGTGTGTGTGTGTGTGTGTGTGTGTGTGTGTGTGTGTGTGTGTGTGTGTATATGTGTGTGTTTGTGTAAGTGTGTGTTCTTTTGAGTGTTTAAGACAGGAGAGAGAGAGAGAGAGAGAGAGAGAGAGAGAGAGAGAGAGAGAGAGAGAGAGAGAGAGAGAGAGTGTGTGTGTATGTTTACAGCTAATTTCTGCATGACTATAGTCTGTGGGTCCTCCCGTTGGTTTGACCTCGCAACCCCTCAGTGTCATCAGACAGAGGTCGTCGTCCCCGGCAGCAGAATGGACATTCCACGTCAATGTTTAGGTGACATTTGATGGGGACTAGCGACTGCAGTGGATCCACAATTAGTAGAATTATCAATCATATGTATTTATTCAATCTAACCTGTTTTGAAGCAGTTCTATTGAGAGGGATGCATATTTTGTAAGGGAGAGACCTGCATTTCAACAACAAGGGAGCTCTGCATCACAACAAGCGATGCCCTGCATCACAACAATAAGGGAGCCCTCATTCACAACAACAAGGGATGCCCTGCATCACAACAACAAGGGAGCCCTCCATCACAACAACAAGGGAGCCCAGCATGACAAGAATAAGGGAGTCCTGCATCACAACAACAAGTGAGCCCTGCATCACAACAACAAGGGAGATTTGCATCACAACAACAAGGGGGCCCTGCATCACAACAACAAGGGAGTTTTGCCTCACAACAACAAGGGAGCCCTGCATCACAACAACAAGGGGGCCCTGCATGAAAACAACAAGTGATGCCCTGCATCACAACAACAAGGGAGTTTTGCCTCACAACAACAAGGGAGCCCTGCATCACAACAACAAGGGAGCCCTGCATCACAACAACAAGGGAGATTTGAATAACAACAACAAGGGGGACCTGCATCACAACAACAAGGGAGATTTGAATAACAACAACAAGGGGGCCCTGCATTACAACAACAAGGGAGATTTGAATAACAACAACAAGGGGGCCCTGCATCTCATCAACAAGGGAGCCCTGCATCACAACAACAAGGGAGATCTGCATCACAACAACAGTCTACAACACAACCAGAGGACGCTCCTCAGAGGAGGAAGGGGAGGACCATCCTACTCAGTGAATTTCAGAAATGTTTTAATAATTCAACGTTAAAAGATTAAAGATAAAACTATGCCAAATATATTCATGTCACCAAATAACTGATTAAAACACTGTGTTTTGTAAAGAAGGTTTACAGTAGCCTCAGCAGCACTCTGCAGGGTAGCACCATGGAGTAGCCGGAGGACAGATAGCTTCCGTCCTCCTCTGGGTACATTGACTTCAATACAAAACCTAGGAGGCTCATGGTTCTCAACCCCTTCCATAGACTGACACAGAGAGACAGAGAGATATTTTTCTCAGTATTTTTTTATTTCTTAGTTTAATGTGTGTACTCCCTGGTGTCCTGGGGGACCGGGTGTGTGTGTGTGTGTGTGTGTGTGTGTGTGTGTGTGTGTGTGTGTGTGTGTGTGTGTGTGTGTGTGTGTGTGTAAGGTCTGTATCCTCTAAAGACAGTCTTATGTTCTATTGATTAACTGATGGGGTCTCTAATACCATGGGGCCACAGAGATCTGATGGGTTATCCTTCTATAATACAAAGACAGGAAGAGAGAGAGAGAGAGAAAGAGAGAGATAGACAGAGAGAGAGAGAGATGGAGAGAGAAAGACAGAGACAAAGAGAGACAATAGAGCGATAGAGAGAGAGAGAGACAGAGAGAGACAGAGAGACAGACAGAGAGAGACAGAGAGAGACAGAGAGAGACAGACAGAGAGAAGAATGAGGTGAGAGTCTTAAGGGCTTTGTAGGACCATATTTCAGTGCCATTCCCAGAGTGTGTGTATATGTGTGTGTGTTTGCATGTGTGTGATGACAGCTCTTGTGTCTGATTAATTCATTGGGTGTCAGATCTATGACCTCACCCTTCCATTTACTGCAATATGATTCTCAGAGAAACACTACAGCCGGTCACTCAGGATCAAACCAACACACACACACACACACACGATAATGTGCCATTAATGTTCTCCATATTATTGATCAATAAATCACTGGCTAAATGAGTGGAGGAGAAGAAGGAAAGGTAGAGGATAGGAAGGAAGGAAGGAAGGAAGGAAGGAAGGAAGGAAGGAAGGAAGGAAGGAAGGAAGAAGGAAGGAAGGAAGGAAGGAAGGAAGGAAGGAAGGAAGGAAGGAAGGAAGGAAGGAAATGTAGAGGATAGGAAGGAAGGAAAGAAGGAGGAAGGAAAGGTAGAGGATATGAAGGAAGGAAAGAAGGAGGAAGGAAGGAAAGAGGATAGGAAGGAAAGATGGAAGGAGGAAGGAAAGGTAGAGGTTAGGAAGAAAGGAAAGAAGGAAGGAAGGAAGGAAGGAAGGAAAGAGGAGGGAGGGAGGGAGGGAGGAGGGAGGAAGGAAGGAAGGAAGGAAGGAAGGAAGGAAGGAAGGAAGGAAGGAAGGAAGGAAGGAAGGAGGAGGAGGGAGGGAGGAGGGAGGGGAGGGGAGGAAGGAGGCAGGGGAGAAAGGAGGGAGGAGAGGAAGGAGGGAGGGGAGGAAGGAGGCAGAGGAGGAAGGAGGGTGGAGAGGAAGGAGGCAGGGGAGGAAGGAGGCAGGGGAGGAAGGAGGGTGGAGAGGAATGAGGGAGGGGGGAAGGAGGGTGGAGAGGAATGAGGGAGGAGAGGAAGGAGGCAGGGGAGGAAGGAGGGTGGAGAGGAATGAGGGAGGGGGGAAGGAGGGTGGAGAGGAATGAGGGAGGAGAGGAAGGAGGGTGGAGAGAAATGAGGGAGGGGAGGAAGGAGGGAGGAGAGGAATGAGGGAGAGGAGGAAGGAGGCAGGGGAGGAAGGAGGCTGGGGAGGAAGGAGGGTGGAGAGGAATGAGGGAGGGTGGGAAGGAGGCAGGGAGGAAGGAGGGTGGAGAGGAATGAGGGAGGGGGGGAAGGAGGGAGGAGAGGAATGAGGGAGGAGAGGAGAGGAAGGAGCGTGGAGAGGAATGAGGGAGGGGGGGATCTCCTAGCCTAGAGCCTATTACACCACAGACTCTATGTGTGTGTGTGTGTGTGTGTGTGTGTGTGTGTGTGTGTGTGAGAGAGTGTGACAAGTCCCTCCTGACACGTAATATCCACTTCAGTTTCACACCAGCCAGTCGATACACGTCCATTAACGATAGATACGTTATCAAAGTACTCTCCTCCCGCTCTTCCTCTTTATCTCCATCCCTCCATCTCTCCATCCCTCCATCCTCCTTCTCTCCTCTGGGTTAAATACAGTAGGGTTGAGGGCTCTAGTTCTGTCTGTCCTGACACACTGTAAACCCCAGAATATCCCTTCAGCCCTGTAGTTCTCTGTCTGTCCTGACACACTGTAAACCCCAGAACATCCCTGTAGTTCTCTGTCTGTCCTGACACACTGTAAACCCCAGAATATCCCTTCAGCCCTGTAGTTCTCTGTCTGTCCTGACACACTGTAAACCCCAGAACATCCCTGTAGTTCTCTGTCTGTCCTGACACACTGTAAACCCCAGAATATCCCTTCAGCCCTGTAGTTCTCTGTCTGTCCTGACACACTGTAAACCCCAGAACATCCCTGTAGTTCTCTGTCTGTCCTGACACACTGTAAACCCCAGAACATCCCTTCAGCCATGTAGTTCTCTGTCTGTCCTGACACACTGTAAACCCCAGAACATCCCTTCAGCCCTGTAGTTCTCTGTCTGTCCTGACACACTGTAAACCCCAGAACATCCCTTCAGCCCTGTAGTTCTCTGTCTGTCCTGACACACTGTAAACCCCAGAACATCCCTGTAGTTCTCTGTCTGTCCTGACACACTGTAAACCCCAGAACATCCCTTCAGCCCTGTAGTTCTCTGTCTGTCCTGACACACTGTAAACCCCAGAACATCCCTGTAGTTCTCTGTCTGTCCTGACACACTGTAAACCCCAGAACATCCCTGTAGTTTCTGTCTGTCCTGACACACTGTAAACCCCAGAATATCTCTTCAGCCCTGTGCCATGTTGTTATCTTTTGGGGCGGCAGGTAGCCTAGTGGTTAACCGAAATTCCTAATTACAATGACGGCCTACCCTGGCCAAACCCGGACGACACTGGGCCACCCTATGGGTCTCCCAATCACGGCCGGATGTGATACAGCCTGGATTCGAACCAGGGCTGTAGTGATGCCTCTAGCACTGAGATGAAGTGCCTTAGACCGCTGCGCCACTCGGGAGCCCAGTATATATATACTGTACATACAGTGCATTCTGAAAGTATTCAGACCCCTTGACTTTTTCCACATTTTGTACCGTTACAGCCTTATTCTAAAATGTATTAAATTATATTTTTCATCAATCTACCCACAATACCCCATAATACCCCGTAAAAAAAATATATATATCTAAATTTTGGCAATAATTTTTTTAATATAATTTAAAATATCATATTTACATCAGTATTCAGACCTTTTACTCAGTACTTTGTTGAAGGACCTTTGGCAGTGATTACAGCCTTGGGTATTCTTGGGTATGATGCTACACGCTTGGCACACCTGTATTTGTGGAGTTTCTCTCATTCTTCTCTGCAGGTCCTCTCAAGCACTTTCAGGTTGGATGGGGAGCGTCGCTACAGAGGTATTTTCAGGTCTCTCCAAGGACTGAAAGGTGGGGCTCTTAACCAACCGTGCTATTTTGTTTGTTTTTTCGAATTGTTTGTAACTTATTTTGTACATAATGTTGCTGCTCCCATCTCTTATGAGCGAAAAGAGCTTCTGGATATCAGAACAGCGATTACTCACCTCGAATTGAACAAAGATTTTTTCTTTAATGAGTCGGACGGGAAGGATATA
>NC_138294.1:1662500-1665000 GCF_965601325.2 Salmo salar
TGTAGGAATGAGTAGACCAAAGTGCAGCGTGTGTGTCGTTCCACATTTTTATTTATACTGTGAAACTATGCAATGTGTATATATACATTGAAATGAAAAAAACAACAAACCGTGACGCAGATATGAACACATACACAACTCAAAATGAATCACCCACAAAACCCAGGTGGAAAAACCCCTACTTAAGTATGATCTCCAATTAGAGACAACGAGGACCAGCTGCCTCTAATTGGAGATCATCCCAAACAAACCCCAACATAGAAATACAAAACTAGAACCTAAACATAGAAATAGAAAACATAGGGGGAAAAAAACCCTGTCACACCCTGACCTACTCTACCATAGAAAATAACATCTTTCTATGGTCAGGACGTGACAGTACCCCCCCAATAGGTGCGGACTCCGACCGCTCCTAGACAAAACAACAAATATCCCCCCCCCCCACAAAAAAAGGGGAAAAAAAGGGAGGGCAGGGTGGGTAACTATTGTCTATGGCGGTTCTGGTGCAGTACCCAGAACCCTATCATCCAGCGGATGGCTCTGGTTCGGGGCGTAACCCCCGCTCCGCCCGCTGATCGCTCTGCTTCTGTACCACCGGACCATGGATCGTCATCGGAGGAACCGGACTGTAGATCGTCGCCGGAGGCTCTGTACTGCAGACCGCCGCTGGAGGTTCCGGGCTGCAGGCCACCGCTGGAGGTTCCGGGCTGCAGGCCGCCGCTGGAGGTTCTGGACTGGGAACTGTCGCCGGAAGCTCAACTGGGAACTGTCGCCGGAAGCTCTGGACTGGGAACTGTCGCCGGAAGCTCTGGACTGGGAACTGTCGCCGGAAGCTCTGGACTGGGAACTGTCGCCGGAAGCTCTGGACTAGGAATGCGCACTAGAGTCCTAATGCGTGGGACTGGCACAGGTGACGCCAGACTAGTAACAAGCATCTCAGGGCGAGTGCGAGGAGCAGGCACAGGACGTACCAGGTTGGATAGACTCACCGGAGGCCGGGTAAGTGGGGCAGGCACAGGATATACTGGGCCATGGAGGCGCACCGGAGGTCTCGAGCATATAGCTGGCACAACCCGTCCTGGCTGGATGCTTACTTTCTCCCGGGCAAACGCGTGGAGCTGGCACAGGACGAACTGGGCTCTGAACACGTACTGGCGACACAGTGCGCAGCGCCGGCGCAGGATATCCTGGACCGAGAAGACGAACTGGAGACCAGGAGCTGAGCTGGAACCACCCTTCCTGGCTGAATGCTCAACCTAGCACGGCAAATGCGGGGCGCGGGCACAGATCAGACCGGGCTGTGAATGCGCACTGGCGACACAGTGCGCATCACCGCATAACACGGTGCTCACTTCTTCTTTTATATATAGTAGAACTGGAGGATATTATATATATAGTAGAACTGGAGGATATTATATAGTAGAACTGGAGGATATTATATATATATAGTAGAACTGGAGAATATTATATAGTAGAACTGGAGGATATTATATATATAGTAGAACTGGAGGATATTATATAGTAGAACTGGAGGATATTATATATATATATAGTAGAACTGGAGGATATTATATATATAGTAGTACTGGAAGATATTATATAGTAGAACTGGAGGATATTATATATATAGTAGAACTGGAGGATATTATATATATAGTAGAACTGGAGAATATTATATAGTAGAACTGGAGGATATTATATATATAGTAGAACTGGAGGATATTATATATATAGTAGAACGAGAGGATATTATATATATATAGTAGAACGAGAGGATATTATATATATATATAGTAGAACTGGAGGATATTATATATATATATAGTAGAACTGGAGGATATTATATATATAGTAGAACTGGAGGATATTATATATAGAGTAGTACTGGAGGATATTATATATATATAGTAGAACTGGAGGATATTATATATATAGTAGAACTGGAGGATATTATATATATAGTAGAACTGGAGGATATTATATATATATAGTATAACTGGAGGATATTATATATATAGTAGTACTGGAGGATATTATATAGTAGAACTGGAGGATATTATATATATAGTAGAACTAGAGGATAT
Organism: Salmo salar; assembly: GCF_965601325.2. Classification (NCBI taxonomy): domain Eukaryota; kingdom Metazoa; phylum Chordata; class Actinopteri; order Salmoniformes; family Salmonidae; genus Salmo; species Salmo salar. The sequence goes on from NC_138294.1 coordinate 1,664,585, forward strand.
TATATATATATAGTAGTACTGGAAGATAAAATATAGTAGAACTGGAGGATATTATATATATATAGTAGAACTGGAGGATATTATATATATAGTAGTACTGGAGGATATTATATAGTAGAACTGGAGGATATTATATATATAGTAGTACTGGAGGATATTATATATATAGTAGAACTGGAGGATATTATATATATAGTAGAACTGGAGGATATTATGGTCTCTCCTATCATTGCTATGCAGACGACACACAATTAATCTTCTCCTTTCCCCCTTCTGATAACCAGGCGGCGAATCGCATCTCTGCATGTCTGTCAGACATATCAGTGTGGATGACGGATCACCAGCTCAAGCTGAACCTTGGCAAGACGGAGCTGCTCTTCCTCCCGGGGAAGGACTGCCCGTTCCATGATCTCGCC